>NW_022991215.1:0-224400 GCF_902827175.1 Gymnodraco acuticeps | reverse complement strand
CAGGAGAGGACTCTTTAAAGTAGAGACACTACATACTGATATACACCGAACATCAGCAGGAGAGGACTCTTTAAAGTAGAGACACTACATACTGATAACACCTGACATCAGCAGGAGAGGACTCTTAAAGTAGAGACACTACATACTGATATACACCTGAACATCAGCAGAGAGGACTCTTTAAAGTAGAAGACACTACATACTGATATACACCTGAACATCAGCAGGAGAGGACTCTTTAAAGTAGAGACACTACATACTGATATACACTGAACAATCAGCAGGAGAGGACTCTTTAAGTAGAGACACTACATACTGATATACACCTGAACATCAGCAGGAGAGGACTCTTTAAAGTGGAGACACTACATACTGATATACACCTGAACATCAGCAGAAGAGGACTCTTTAAAGTAGAGACACTCATACTGATATACACCTGAACATCAGCAGGAGAGGACTCTTTAAAGTGGAGACACTACATACTGATATACACCTGAACATCAGCAGGAGAGGACTCTTTAAAGTAGAGAAAACTACATACTGATATACACCTGAACATCAGCAGGAGAGGACTCTTTAAAGTAGAGACACTACATACTGATATACACCTGAACACAGGGGCGGACTGGGGGGAAAAAGTGGCCCGGGGATTAATTGACAGACAGGCCCACTTAATGCGCGGCATGTATCGGCCGGCCGGCGACGAAAGTATGTTACTTAACAAAAAACCCTATGCATTTTATGTTATTTTGGACCATTATTCATATAGTAATCACATTACCTGAGCCCTTGAGTTGCCTAAGCAAAATAGTTACAGCATATATTTAGTGATTTTAATGTTAACAGATCATTGATGCAATAACATTTGGACCCAATTTGCCTGACTTGATGCATGGAATAAAACATGGGCGTAGGAAGCATCCTCAATGTGGGTGAGACAATTTGGCAGGGGGTGTGGGCAGGTGGTGGACCTCACCTCCTCTAGGGGGGTCCGGGGGCATGCTCCCCCGGGAAGATTTGTTTTAAAATGTTGAAGTTAAATGCATCAATCTGGTGCATTTTGAGAGCAAAATTAGGGACTAAATCTATGGATACATCTCTCAACACCAATATGAAACAGAACTGTAAACAGATTTACTTTTTCTTTCAACATTTATTTGAACAGCAAGTGGAGGCAAAAGTGACTGCACCCAGAACAATAAACCTGCTCGCTAACTAGCCTAAACTCAGTAACAGAATGTGGGTTCTGAATGAACGTTCTTCTCCACAGCCGTGCGACCTCTGAGTCAGACGTCACTTCCCCCTTTTCTATCCTACGGGTGCAGCCACTCCCCCTGAACCCCGTTTTCCCCCCCCTCCCCTATGCAAGCCCCTCCCTCTGAACCCAGGGCTCGCTACAATACTATATACACATACACAACAACAAAAAACACTAGAGGGCAGGGCAACATACTTATAAACAATAAGCCCTGTCAATACTTCCCTCTCTACCCTTTTGGGTCTATAAGTGAGCTCATCCATGTGTTGCTTTTAAAAGGAGGAGGCTGGGTTGAAGTGGTTGATTTTGACATTGGGAGCAAGGTTGTAGAAGTCAGTCCCCTCTGGAAAAAATAGGGTGGCCTATGGGTGAGAGACAAAACATATATGCATGTTATGTACACATTATCGAAGAGATACTGACATCCACCTGAAGCCTTCATTAGAACAAATGTCATGTTTTTAATGTTGTTTAATAGTCTGCAATAATCACTAATTTATTAGTGTCAAGATTGGGAAGTCACATAGTAATAAATGTAAATGTATTATTACCTCACTGAATTAGTAGTTTCTGCAGCAGCTCACTTTTCTCTGCAACACCATCTATAATTTGGTCACTATCCAGCATCTTCAAAACATCTGGTTGAGTAGCCATGAGCATAAAGGACTCCAGGTTCTGTTGAGAGAGCGAGCTCCTGAGCTTGTTTTTGATGAATTTTAGTGTTGAAAAGCTTCGCTCGCATGCTACCTGTGTGACAGACAGGGTAAGCAGGAACCTGTATGCAAGGCCAATGATGTGGTATGCATCTGTCAGGAGGTTGTACTGCTTAAGGATACGGTAGCAACACATTGGGCAGTCCTTGCAAGATGAGCACTTTTTATATACCATCTCCGCTTCATCTTCAGCATCCTCTGGCCCAGCCTCTGTTGTCTTGGTTGTGTATTCCTCAAATACAGATGTCTTCAACCTATTCCGCTGTCCTGCCAGACTGATGAGCTCACTCTGTAATTTGGCCACCGTTGCTCTGTCATCAAATGGCAGCAAGCACTTGCTTAATTCTTGGAGTGCTGCCTCTGGGAAACCACCGGCATAAGATGTTACCTGGCTGAATCTTTTTGGGTCCAGAAGTGCCAAATCAGCATACAAAGTGCCATTTTTGAGGAAGCGGTGGTGCATGCTTCCTGTGACTGTGTCCATGATTTGATTATGGACATCAATCTTGTATGATGTTTCAGCATCAGTCACAGCCTCATCCTTGGACATCTCTCCAGGCATGGTTTTCTTCTTTCTACCCCGTTTCTGTGGCAGAGCGGCCTCAACCTCCAGCTCAGTCTCCTCACTCTGCTCCTCTGTTTGATTGTTGGCCCACTGGACGAATGTGGCGGCCGCCGTCTTGACTTTCTCGAAGTCTCTGGTCATATCTTTCAGCTGTGTTTCTGCAGCCACAATCATCCGATGAGCTGTCAGGATGTCCATTCCACTTTTCTGAAGGTATTTTGAGACTGGTGAGGTGACCTGGAAAATTCTCAGGAAGATCTGAGCTGTAAGTATTGTTTCATACCTCAGAAGCTGGGTGATGTATCCACGTGCATTGACCCGTGCAGTGGCGTTGATGGTCTGTCCATGTTGAATGGCGGAGAGGGTATGAAGGACATCAACATATAGGGCATTATCTGGCTTTCCAAAAGAGCCAAATACCTTAGTCACAGCAACGTCTTTGGACCACCTGCGTGTCTCTCCAATCGGGGCGAGACGTCTGTGTCTTGGGTCTTTGCTCTCCTTCTCCCAGATGTTCATCCTTTGGTAGGACACTCTGATGAAGACAGCGATGTTGTTCAACAGGGAAAAAAGAGACCCACTTGCCAATACACATTGTGTTGTGTCTACCAGGACGAGGTTCAGGACGTGTGCGTAGCACCATACATGGACATGGGTGGGGGACATTTTGGCGAGCAGTGCAGAGAAGCCTTTATATTGGCCTTGCATATTGGAGGCCCCATCGGTGGAATTTCCAATACACTGCCTCACATCCAGTTTCATGGTCTCCAGTACTTCATTCACAACAAGTTGTGCAAAGTACTGCCCAGTGGATGCCTCACATTTAATCACAGCAACAAGTCGCTCATGAACAATGTCTGTCACATATCGTATGACAACAGAGCACTGATCTTGGGCTGTGATGTCCTGTGTGGTGTCAATCTGGATAGAATACATGCCAGATTCCCGGACTTCAGTGGCGATGGTGGCCTTCATTAGGCGTTGGATGGTGGTGATGATGTAGTTGATGGTTGTTTTGGATAGGAGAGTGACAAGGGAACCTCTACCTTGTCTTAAACCAGACTGGTGTATTTGCTTGCTCTTTTCTATACAGAGAGTGAGGTGTTCCTTGAGACACACATCATATTTTCCCAGCAAAACAATCATCTCTAAAAAGTTACCATGATCAATGGTGTCATCATCTAGTGTATATAATGCCTCCGCCTGCGTGCCCCTGTAGCTCAAACCCCTTTGACCAATGAGTTTCAACACATCTATGATGCGCTCCAACACTTGACGCTTCCTGCGGACTTCCTCTCTGTGACGTGACATCTGAGGTCCCATGAGAAGGTCCTGAATTGTGTTTTTTGAGAATCTGAGGAAATATGCCTCAGCGCAACCTCTGTGAGCATGGCTCTGCTCATGCTCCTCGACTCTCTGATGTATGTGTGTGAAGTTGGTCATGCCAGTGATGAAGGAGTTGCTATCTCTAGGATTAGCAAAAGCCATACAAAGGGAGCAGAAGAGTACTTCTCTGGCTTCACTGTATGATAGCCATTTCCTGTTTGTGCCGTCTTTGCAAAAAAAAGCCCTCTGCACTACAGCCTTGTCTGCCTTCTGCTGGGGGTGAAAACGGAAGAATAGGTCTAATGTGCCTGACATCGGCCTGGTGAAATAATCAACTGGGGTGGCACTGACATCCTGGCCTTGACTAACTCTGTCAGTGTCAGCAGCAGGATCATCTTCAGCCTACATAAATGATTAGTATTGATTAGTATGTTACGTTATTATGTTACCACCATGTTATTATTATGTATGTAAACCAAGTAAAGTCTTAAAGACAGTAACAGGCTAATTTCCACCAGACAGTAACTTTAGTTGCAGGTTGACAATAATGGACCCTTTCTTATTTTAGTATTAATAAGGTAACCTAACGTCTAAGCTAATCAAACAAAAGACAGTATAAGCAATCATAGTAGTCTCATTGATTCACCAGCCCAAGTCAAGTGGCTATAATGTTCAAATAGATTACCGTTGTCAATGAGTGAAGCAAATCTACCAGCAGCTTGCATATTTCACCAGAATTTGGTCAGTGAATGGTGTTAATTTTACCCTGTCCCTGTGAACACACAATGTACTGTAGGCAATAGGCTAGCTAGCTAATGCATTAGCTGTCCCTGTGAACACACAATGTACTGTAGGCAATAGCCTAGCTAGCTAGAAATAGGCTAGCTAGCTAATATTACCTCATCTGCTACATTAAAAAGCAAGCTAGCATTAGCCAAATGAGGATTTTCACTTTCAGCATCAATCATAACATTAACTTACCATCATATCACTGCTGGTACTGGGCTCTAGATGCTGCTGTGCTGTGTCAGTTTCATTGCTGGACTCACTGCCACTGGGAATGGCCGCTGTGTCGGCTAACGTTACATCAGCTTCTCCGGTGGTGGTTGTACTACAACTAGAACCAGCTGCAGGACCAAACGAAAAGTCTGTAATTTTTTTTGATTTTGCTGAACCTTCCTCAAGTGCTTTCATTTTTTTATCCCTAAGTTTTTGTGCACCTCCTTTACGCTTTGGAGCTTGTTTATCCATCAGTAACTCACTCCTGATCTTTCACTGCGCAGTGACAGCCGCTACGGGCCTGATGGGGAGTGGCCGGCCCGGAACACTTACAAATGTGGGCACTTACAAATGTGGGCCGGTAGGATTTAGTTAAGCAAAAAAAAAAAGGGAGTGGCCGGTATACTTACAAATGTGGGCCGGTAGGATTTAGGCAAAAAAAAAAAAAAAAAAATGTATTTATTGTTTTGGCCCTCCGGCCCACGCACGGCACCGGCCCACCGGGGAAACTCCCGGTATTCCCGATGGCCAGTCCGCCCCTGCCTGAACATCAGCACGAGAGGACTCTTTAAAGTGGAGACACTACATACTGATATACACCTGAACATCAGCAGGAGAGGACTCTTTAAAGTAGAGACACTACATACTGATATACACCTGAACATCAGCAGGAGAGGACTCTTTAAAGTAGAGACACTACATACTGATATACACCTGAACATCAGCAGGAGAGGACTCTTTAAAGTGGAGACACTACATACTGATATACACCTGAACATCAGCAGGAGAGAACTCTTTAAAGTAGAGACACTACATACTGATATACACCTGAACATCAGCAGGAGAGGACTCTTTAAAGTAGAGACACTACATACTGATATACACCTGAACATCAGCAGGAGAGGACTCTTTAAAGTAGAGACACTACATACTGATATACACCTGAACATCAGCAGGAGAGGACTCTTTAAAGTAGAGGCACTACATACTGATATACACCTGAACATCAGCAGGAGAGGACTCTTTAAAGTAGAGGCACTACATACTGATATACACCTGAACATCAGCAGGAGAGGACTCTTTAAAGTAGAGACACTACATACTGATATACACCTGAACATCAGCAGGAGAGGACTCTTTAAAGTAGAGACACTACATACTGATATACACCTGAACATCAGCAGGAGAGGACTCTTTAAAGTAGAGACGCTAGATACTGATATACACCTGAACATCATCAGGAGAGGACTCTTTAAAGTAGAGACACTACATACTGATATACACCTGAACATCAGCAGGAGAGGACTCTTTAAAGTAGAGACACTACATACTGATATACACCTGAACATCAGCAGGAGAGGACTCTTTAAAGTAGAGACACTACATACTGATATACACCTGAACATCAGCAGGAGAGGACTCTTTAAAGTAGAGACACTACATACTGATATACACCTGAACATCAGCAGGAGGACTCTTTAAAGTAGAGACACTACATACTGATATACACCTGAACATCAGCAGGAGAGGACTGTTTAAAGTAGAGACACTACAGACTGATATACACCTGAACACCAGCAGGAGAGGACTCTTTAAAGTAGAGACACTATATACTGATATACACCTGAATATCAGCAGGAGAGGACTCTTTAAAGTAGAGACACTACATACTGATATACACCTGAACATCAGCAGGAGAGGACTCTTTAAAGTAGAGACACTACATACTGATATACACCTGAACATCAGCAGGAGAGGACTCTTTAAAGTAGAGACACTACATACTGATATACACCTGAACATCAGCAGGAGAGGACTCTTTAAAGTAGAGACACTACATACTGATATACACCTGAACATCAGCAGGAGAGGACTCTTTAAAGTAGAGACACTACATACTGATATACACCTGAACATCAGCAGGAGAGGACTCTTTAAAGTAGAGACGCTACATACTGATATACACCTGAACATCAGCAGGAGAGGACTCTTTAAAGTGGAGACACTACATACTGATATACACCTGAACATCAGCAGGAGAGGACTCTTTAAAGTAGAGACACTACATACTGATATACACCTGAACATCAGCAGGAGAGGACTCTTTAAAGTGGAGACACTACATACTGATATACACCTGAACATCAGCAGGAGAGGACTCTTTAAAGTAGAGACACTACATACTGATATACACCTGAACATCAGCAGGAGAGGACTCTTTAAAGTAGAGACACTACATACTGATATACACCTGAACATCAGCAGGAGAGGACTCTTTAAAGTAGAGACACTACATACTGATATACACCTGAACATCAGCAGGAGAGGACTCTTTAAAGTAGAGACACTACATACTGATATACACCTGAACATCAGCAGGAGAGGACTCTTTAAAGTAGAGACACTACATACTGATATACACCTGAACATCAGCAGGAGAGGACTGTTTAAAGTAGAGACACTACATACTGATATACACCTGAACATCAGCAGGAGAGGACTCTTTAAAGTAGAGACACTACATACTGATATACACCTGAACATCAGCATGAGAGGACTCTTTAAAGTAGAGACACTACATACTGATATACACCTGAACATCAGCAGGAGAGGACTCTTTAAAGTAGAGACACTACATACTGATATACACCTGAACATCAGCAGGAGAGGACTCTTTAAAGTAGAGACACTACATACTGATATACATCTGAACATCAGCAGGAGAGGACTCTTTAAAGTAGAGACACTACATACTGATATACACCTGAACATCAGCAGGAGAGGACTCTTTAAAGAATATGAAACTTCAATATGGTCTGTACACAAAGAAGCAGAAGCGTGTATCAAAAATAATGTGAGAATGTTTGGCGGTCATTCATTGGTTCATTGTACTCATCTATCATAATACGTGTCACTAAATATAACTTCTCCTCCCCTTGCCAGTGAGCCCTGAATGCAATCTGACAACTACACAAGCATCTGTTTAAAACAGAGTCTCCTTTTTGTTAATGCAGTGCACTTATCTAAGATGTCCTCGGGCAATGTTGTCGGTGCGGACAATAAATCATGCTGTAAAATCATGTGAGGCGGCCCAGAAACAAATCTAAGCCTCTCAATGTTTCCATCGGCTCCCGCCTGCGGGTTATTTTTCTTGCGGTCGTCCTGAATTTAGAGGAAAAGGCTGGCTGCTCCATGAGGTACATGAAAAAGTAAGAAATAAAGGGTAATGTCGGAACAATCCAGAGTACGGCAAGACGTGAGACATTGAAATGTAAGTCATGCAATAAATAACAGCTTTCATTATGCATCGTCTTCACCACAACTAAAAGTAGGGAGGAACAAGTCAAATAAAAACCCATTTACATGTAGCTGCTTCATGTGTCTTTGGGATATTTGGATAAAAAACAAGTTTGAATATATTAATTAGGAAGGATTAAGATGTATCGTTGCTCTTTGCGGAAACCAGATGTTCAAATCGTGCATACTTCATTTGAACCAGATGGAAATCCACTAGTAAGTGTGTGGGAAAATGCCACTCTCCATATTGATAACAACAAAGAAGGGACATTTATTATTTTTCCCCTTCTTCTACTTCTTTGTGCATAGCACCATGGGCGTAGTTTCCACTGGGGACAGGGGGGACATGTCCCCCCCACTTTTCAAATCAATCAATCAAATCAATCAATGTTTATTTATATAGCCCAATATCACAAATGTTAGATTTGTCTCAGTGGACTTCACAGTCTGTACAGAATATCAGTATGACAATACGACACCCTCTGTCCTTAGACCCTCTGTTCTTAGACCCTCTGTCCTTAGACCCTCTGTCATTAGACCCTCTGTCCTTAGACCCTCACATCGTACAAGGAAAAACTTCCGAAGAAAACCCACAGTTTAAAGGGAACATGGGAGAAACCTCAGGGAGAGCAACAGAGGAGGGATCCCTCTCCCAGGACGGACGTGCAATAGATGCCGTGTGTACATTGAAAAGATAATACATTTGCAACATAGGTAGTCCAAATGTTTGGAAATGCATGTGTGTATAATAGGAAGATGAATCCACGAGGATATCCATCCAGGACCTATGATCCAGGACCACAGCCACGACTCAAGATCCAGACACCAAAAAGAAAGACATTTGGGGAAGCTGGGTTAATGGGAACATGAGAGTACACAGGTACAGACAGAGAGAAGGAAGAAGTAAGATGTCCCCCGACAAACTAAGCCTATATCAGCAAAACTAGGGGCTGAATCTAATCAGCCCTAACTATAAGCTTTATCAAAAAGGAAGGTCTTAAGCGCACTCTTAAAAACGGATAGGGTGTCTGCCGCCCGAACACAAACTGGAAGCTGATTCCACAAATGTGGAGCTTGATAAGAAAATCTGTTTATTATTATTTTTTTACGCAAGCGGTCATCGTCACGGATGAGCGTCTGTGTGTATGATTTTGTGAGAGAGAGAGAGAGAGAGAGAGAGAGAGAGAGAGAGAGAGAGAGAGAGAGAGAGAGAGAGAGAGAGAGATTAGAAGCTGTTTCAACAATAAGGAGAGGGAGACTGAGAGGCTGAGATAACATCAGTTTAGGGGAGGTAAAGGACTCGCTGAGTGATTAGATTGTAAACTTTAGTCTAAGTTATCTCAGTGGGTCTCAAACAGTTTGGTCATCTATGTAAACAAATATTTCCATCTATTTAATATAGCTGTTCAAAATAAGTTAAGAAATCATTCCAATGTCTTAAATTTGCTCTCAAAGTGCACCAGATTGATGCTTTTAACTTCAATTCAAAGACAAAAATCTCCTCCTCATTATATGCACTACACATTTGTCTTGGATTTGTTAACACGATAGTCCCTAATATATTTGTAGAAAGGCAGGAAATGGAATTAAATCGAGAAAAATGTTTCATTGCGGAGGACCCCCTGTTTTGTGTCCCCCCCACTTCTCAAGCCAAAGTTACACCCTTGCATAGCATCCTTCACTTTAGACACTATACCGAGTTGCAGGCATCTATGTTTTGCAGCATGAGGAAAATGAAACTGTATTTCTTATCGGGGCTAGCAGCATGTGTGTGAATGTTATATATCCAGATATGACTGTGGAATAATAAGACTATATGAAATGAGCATTTATTTTGCCTGTAATTCGTGGACTTTGCCGCGATGCCCTGAAGAGCGTCCACGATCTCCTTGTTCTACAACGAGCCCCCTCCCACTCTTTATGACAAAACGAAGTGCTGCTCCTCGTTCACACTTCATTACCCGCAGTAATGCCTCAGCACGATGATGTATGGAAGTCTGCTCGCTCCCAGACTCGCTTCTGGCAGGAATGGCTCAACAAACTCGAGAGTGGCAATACAACAATAGTGTTCCAAACAACTTCTTAAGAGTTGGAAAAAGACTAGCTTAGATTTATGACAGAGCCCTTTGTTTTGTCACTGACATTACTATTGTTTGAGATGGTATGTGTTGGTATGAACAGATAAAGAGCACTACTATAAAGCTCCAAGGCTAAAGAAGTGTGTGATGAATACAGTCTGAAGGTCTCAAGCACTTCTCAACAGTCTTGGTGTTGATGAAGATTAGTCACTTTTAAGTCGAAGTCAGATTTAATGTCAATCTTACTCAGTGTGTGTGTAGTGTACAGACAAAGAGATCGACATGACGTTTCCAACAATCCCGAATGTAAAATGATACAGTAATACAGATACAAAATATGTATAAAAATGTGTATATCCTATATACACAATCAGACACATATGCACACACACAACAATCAATATACAAAATAACAGTCACTTCAATATCAATAACTTTGGTGCAAGATTGTCCATTAAATGTGCATTTATTGCTATTATTATTATTATTAAAGTGTTGTGTATTTAGGTATTTGTGACATCTTATTTTTATTCCATACCATATATGGCTCTTTATAGTGTCTCTTGGTGGACATTGCGCAATACTTTTACAAAAGTACTATGAGACCTACGCTACGGTTTAACAACTGTTTTCTATGATGACATTTCGCTGACATATTAGCCGATATTTAAATTTGGTAATTTTTGCAGATATACCAGCATAGCCAATTTATCAGTCAAGTTTCTGCCGTGTATATTGTTGAATCTAACTTTTTTAATGTATTTCCAAGTTGAGATCTGACCAAAACTGGATTATCTTTTCAAGTTCTGAAAAAAAAGTGATAATTCTGAGAAAAGTGATAATTGTGAGACTTTCAATATTTTGACAACTCTCAGAATTTTGACTTTAATCTGAGAACTAAAAAAGAATCCACTTTTGGTCAGATCTCAACAAATGTTCCACATGTGGTGCTAACCCTCCTTCATAGTTATTTGAACGTGACCTACATCAAATGTGTAATTATTCTTTGGTTTTAAATGCATTTATTGTAGTTTTAATGATTGTGAAGTACTGATTAAACGTCAGTAGTGTCAAAGCGATTCCTTTGTTGCTGTTACGGCTGTTATCACTCAGGAAGCTCTGTGTTGTGAGACAGACGCCTCTAGCCTCCTGTTGTGCTTACTTGTTGTGCTTACTCGTTATGCTCGTTAATCCATTGAATGTTCTGTGTTTTCGTAGCAGCGCGTTAAAGCAGTGTTCTGTGTCTAGTATTGTGTGAGTAGTATCCAGGTTAGCTTAGCGGTTAGCACCTGTGAATTAGCATCAGCTGCGTGTTGTTACAGCCTTTTTCAGTTCATGTACCACGTTTTAGTGAGGTTTTTGTTTCCCTTTTGTATTGATTATTACTGTGTATAATCTGTTAAACTCTCTTTTGGAGTCTCTTTATTTTGGTTGTTGTCAACCAGCATTTGGCCCTTTGTTTGTGCCAAGCTTGCCTTATTATTTTGTTTCACGACTAATAGTTATAATAAAACCACTTATAACTTTTACCAATTCCACTCTGGTTTGTGTTGCTTCCCTTTGGTTCCCCTAGCCCAGTAGGGAACGTAATAGTTGCATTGAAAATCAATCGTGATGTTAAGAATAATATTCCCTAATATCCTTTTCCCTCTGTTGTCAGATAAAGAAGTGCTATAGCGTAAAAACAGGGAGAGGCCGTTGCTCCTAACACACAAACCTCTGAGGCAGTGGAGGTTCTAGACCAATTTGACTGGGGGGGCCACTGGGGGGCCAGTTATTTTCTGAGGGGGGCTCAATAAATGCAGGACGAAAAAGAGAACTAGACAGTATGAAGTAATTGCGCATAATAAAACAATGCAATACAGTTATTGGTATTTGTTTCAGTACACTTATTTATTTCAGATAGATCTTATAGTTATTACTGTTAGCTTCAGCTTAAGTTATAGTGCAATGTTTGCACTAACACCATATTTATATCAAAATAAAGGCAATGAACAGTTATATCTCTACTTTACATAAGGGTGTCTGCACAATCTCACATTACAGCAACAAAATCCTGCGGTTTTTGGCAAACTGAGTACCAGACAATATACATTTAAAAAAAAAAAAAAAACTTTTCATTGTTAGGGGGGCCACAGGGGGGTCAGAGGTTAGTGTTAGGGGGGCAATGGCCCCCCCTTCCCCCCCCCTAGAACCGCCCCTGCTCTGAGGCAATATCAATATCCCTTGACACTGAATTATCCGCACCGTGCTGCTTCCTGACACTTCTCTCAGTATCGCTGTGAAAAACCGTATGCGAATTTCACACTTAGTTTAGTAAGCTTCACAAGAATGAACATTAAAAGAAAAACCTGACATTACACTAATTCAGTGTTTCACAGCAACCCTTATCTTTTTCTCACCGGCTCACTCTTTACTTTTATCACTTGCCAAAATCCATCGCTTCAAATCACCTAAATCGCCCGCTCTGGGAAAAGTTAATTGGAAGAGTGTGAAGTATCCTGGATAAAATGTAGATTGAAGACACAATCAAAGTTAAAGAGGACTTTGGTGCGAATGAAACCGAGAGCATGAATCTGTGATCCATGAGGATTAAAAGACCGCAGGTACACTAATTGCCAATGTTCTCCAGTCTAAAAATATACAGGCTGTATAAGTAAATGTTTGGCTCACCAAGAAGTTGTTTTTTCACACATTTATATCCATGAATGTTGAACTCCTTGAATATGAGAAACACAATTATTGCTGGAATTCAATATAATGCATGATGAATATATTCTGAGAGCTTGTTAAAACTTTCAAACACTGACTAGAAATTAAAATGATGACTGAAAAAAGCATTCAGACAATTTCCAAAAGTGAAATGCTGAATTTTCCCTCAGCTAATTATAATCATCGTAACCCACAGGCCTGCAGTGTTTCATGTTAGTCCTCGGCACTGAATTAAACCCAGGAAGCTGCATGCATACTAACAACCTGATAGGATACAAGATAATAATCGTATATACAATTAAATATATAAAAGTAGACATAATCACAGTAGACAGACGAGTTAAATTGTCCTTAAATATGATATTCTTGCTTAGCCATTTGAACATCTTTCCCATCAGCTAAGATTAAAGGAAGCTCTATGTTACCCAAAAACCTCTCAATGAAAATGCTCACATGAATAATGAGATTTTCACGAGTATTTGTGAAAACATTAAAAATATGTTTCCGTTTGTCATCAGGCGGCTTATAATGAGAGGATGTGTACTGCACCAGTATTGACTGAAGTAGCAAGACATACTCTGTTCAAGCCATATTTAAGACAATGGTGAGCACTTATGTTACATTTCCATTAACCTGAGACAATGCCCACTTTAAGGTTGTGCATTAGTCCATAAAATCATTCTTGGTTTCTAACATTTGGAAGCAAAAATGATGCCTCTCAAAATATAACCATTATATTACAAACAAAATATAGAGAGGAAGAGCTGAGCAGAAAACTGGAGGTGGTTTTCCAGCTTTTTCTGGGTGACAAAAATATATAATGAGTATGGCTGTCACGATACCTGAGATTTCAGTTTGAATAGTGAGAACAGAAGAAGGACTTTTTCCGACATTGGAATCTAATTTCTGCCACGTTTATAGCATTGGCTTTTTTCACCTGTTGATTGTTGAATCTAACCGTTATGGAAAATTGTCGCTCAGATAATCGCTACCAGGCAATTATGTATAAGTGCAACAAGCCTTTATTTATGTCCTGTTATCCTGCACCAGCTGACAGGCTGCAGCTAGGAAATGCTTTTTGTGGGATGCAGTTCATACTCTGAGCATCTAATGAGAACCTCTCCGTGGTATTACAAGAGTAGAAGTGTCTCTTCGTTGTTTTAGATCAACAAAATAGTTATTTTCCCACGCAGAGCATGTTGTGCATGTCAGCTGCTTCCCTTTGGTGTGTGTTAACGTGTCATTTGGAAAACATGAGACGAGGCAAAGGTGTCAAGGATTTCCACGATCATGCTGTAAACCAAAGCCAAAAGCTAGAATCACACACAGGATTCAGTGAGATGTGTCAGGATGCAAGTCTAACATATGGCATAACTGAGGAGGCATGATCACCATGGCAGCACTAAGTCTTTAAGGTAGTTTGCAGGATGGCTCTAACAGAAATCATTGAAACAATTCTCAGACAAACTAGTCCAAAAAAAATGGGAAGGAGCGTCTAAGTGTCGAATATATTGTGCTGTGCCTATCCATGCTATCCATGACCCCATCAATTCATAACTACACACACAAGTTGAATACTCAATTCTGATTGGTCAAGTTGGACAGAGTCTGTTCATTCTCGCTAACAGTCCATTGCTAAGGAGGATCTAGGGACTATGTGCAGTCATATCAATCCGCAGAAAGTAGTCCGGTCGATTTAACGTCGGCTGTGGACAACAAAACATTAGTTTCTCCCACCCACTCCATGCAGAGCTAGTGAAGATGAGGAGTACGTTCAGCCACAGACTCATCCCTCCACAACAACGCACCAAGCGCCTCGGACAGTCCTTTGTGCCTGTAGCCATCAGGCTGCACAACAAGGGCTTAATAATGAAAAAGAAATAAATTAAATCCATTCATCCGTCCATCTTCTCCCGCTTATCCGTGGTCGGGTCGCGGGGGTAGCAGTTCCAGCAGAGAGCCCCAAACTTTCTTTTCCCTGGCGACATCAACCAGCTCTGACTGGGGGATCCCAAGGCGCTCCCAGGCCAGCGAAGAGATATAATCCCTCCACCTGGTCCTAGGTCTACCCCTTGGTCTCTTCCCAGCTGGACGTGCCTGGAACACCTCCCTAGGGAGGCGCCCAGGTGGCATCCTAACTAGGTGCCCGAACCACCTCAACTGGCTCCTTTCGACGCGAAGGAGGAGCGGCTCAACTCCGAGTCCCTCCAGGATGACTGAACTTCTCACCTTATCCCTAAGGGAGACGCCAGCCACCCTGCGGAGAAAACCCATCTCGGCCGCTTGTATCCGCGATCTCGTTCTTTCGGTCATGACCCATCCTTCATGACCATAGGTCCATAAATTAAATCACTGGACATAAATATACACTGTTTCCACAACCCATGTTAATATATTAGTAGTAGACCAAATAGGTAGATATGTCACTATATGTACAGATGTCCATTTTCACTTTAACTTATTCCGTACTTTATAACTTAGATGACCAAATATGTATATATGCTGACAGTTATTTTACTCTTATTTTTACTCATCTCATATTTTATAGTCTTTTATTATTATTATCATTATTTTTTTTTCTTGATTTTATTTATTTTAGATTTTATTAATCTGTGTGAATCTTTGCTGTCCTGTTTTTTCACGCTTATCCTGTTGCTGCTTTGTACAACTGAATTTCCCCACGGGGATTAATAAAGGTTCATCTTATTTTATCTTATCGAGAAACGTATCAGAAGCAATACGGTCATTTTTAAACCGATAAAACCATTTGAAATCAACATTGTGAGTCAAGTCGTTGGTTTATTGAGTATTTAACCGTGTAATAAGCGAGATAATGTACCAGTGTTCTTCTTCATTATTTACCGCCTAGCTGTACATCATCCCTACGTTAATCCTGTACAAGGTTGCAGAGGTTATCTTTTCAGTTATGTGAACATTTCTGCATTTACCTTCACAGTTGTAGTGCTGCATTTAATTAAAGTCAGCCCTGAAGCAAATGCTCAGAACAAAGGATAGATGAGATGCAGAAAAGAAAACAGAAACGATGCTAAACACTGGACCACAACACGGGCTAATACCAGCTACAACTCAACAGAGATCAAATAGTGCCGATTATCCTTCCATTAACCTTCAAAGACCTCCAAACAACGGTCACATGGCAGCATCAAAGTAAGTCTTATAAAAGCTCTTTGTTGGCTGAATGCTGGGGAAGGCTGGGGATAACAATTATTCTTTACATTGGATGGAGCCAGCCGACATCCTAATTAAAAGGGTCAGAACGAGAGCGGCCCTTGAATGCACAATGACACTAATCTAGTTTGAGTTATTACAATGTTTTCATGTAGTATTTTTTATGCTTATGAGAAATAATTAGGTATTTTCAGGCCTGCTCACCAGAGGGGATTTGCCTATCCCTAAAAATCGGTAGAAAATCCTGATGGACGGCTTGGAACGGAGGATTGATACGGATTATCGATGGTACATGAAGAGATTATCAGGACGTGCCACTACTATCATATTTGCAGAGCAACGTGAGGACATGCTCTGCACAAAGTCTGCACTATGAGGGTTTCCTAAAGCACAGATAGCACCTTTGAAAAGTGACGGAGAACAAGAGGAAAATGTGCTGCACTGGAATGAAGTGATTTTCGTTGTTGTTAATGGAATAAAGCTATCGTGGTGAAAAAGTGAAAGAAAAAGCAATATTTAAAAAGGAAAATCCAGAAAAAATCATTGAAAATACAATCACAATGTTTACAGGTTTTTCAAAAAGATGCCAGCGTTATCTGTTAAAAGCCTGTTTTCCAGGTCTCAGGCTCGAAAATGACATTCCCAGAACATTTGACTACATCTTCACTTTTAAAAAGGGCTAAATTAATAATCGTTTTTCTCAAATCATTGATAAACCTGTGAGTTGGAAGTAGAAGAGTCGGAATCAATATAGAATTGTTTTATATTAAAGTAAATTCAGATTGAACATAGTAAAAACATGTAAATGATTGTGTCCATCCAAAAATAAACCATTACTTATAGTGAACACCACCCTTGAATGATGGGATGGTAGACCAAAAGCTTTAGGAATCCAAACTATAACATAAGAAGTACCCTGTATCAAGATTGATGCAAAACAAGTGAAGTTTGACCTTTTTAGAGAGGTTTAGCAAAAAAAACACTTCTGGGGTCATTTGGGTGGATTTTCCATATCTCTTGGTCGATTTTGATGATTGACACCTCTTTTTAACCGTTAGAGCCAATAGGATCGAGGGGAAGTTCCTAAAATCCAACATTACCCATTGGTGAATGAGTGATGCCAGAATGCCCCGGAACAGGAAGCTGTCATACACTCTAGTAGCTATCGTAGCAGCTAATATGAAAACTCTGTTATTGACATAAAAATGGAATTATGGATTATCAGGAATCATTTCAAAGTGACACACACATTGCATTAACCTATGGATTAACCTTCAGCAGCGTGTTTATCGTTTTAATGCCATTGAACACAACTTTTGATCAGAAACAGCAAGACTTATTTTCAGATTTGGTCCCGTAAAGCTAATTTTGTTGTCGTGTCGCCGCGGGTTCTGATCGCTCAGTGATGATACTTATATGTCTGGAATCTGTGGAATCTCAGCTTGCTAATCGACATCTTGTTTGTGCAGATCCGATAAGTAATAAGGGTATTTTACCATGAGTTCTGTGCTAAGTGTGTTAGCATTTTTTCACTCAGGGTTAATTCAAAGCCTTTGTTATTACCCTTGTGTTTCGTTTTGCTAACAATTGTCAATATCGTCTGAAAGCTGAGTTTCTTCCCGTTAAGTGGGTATGACACATTCATACTTTGTTAAATGTTAAGAAGCCCTCAGACGCTGCTTCTTGCAAGATGTTGCGTTTTGCCCCCGCCCGCGGGGCTGTGGGGTTTAACTGGTTAAAATCAAAGTCAACTTTATTGTCGATCTCTCAGTTTGTGTGTACAGTACAATATATATAAACATATGTATATCCTATATATACACAATCAACAGACATCTATACATATGCACACATTAAGACATTAATAAAATCACAACAATCAATATATACAAAATAACAGTCGCTTCAATATCTTTGGGGAATGTGCATTAGTGTAAGATTATGATAAAGTGAGTTTTAAGCATATTTTAATCATTTGCTGGATAGTGTTGTGCATGCATTGAGTGTGAATCACAGGTATGTTGGCCTGGATAATAAAGCAGGATGGCTGCACCTCGACTGAAGCTGCAGGACGGCTGACGATTTGTTTGTACCATCTGAAAGCTAACAGCTGTTCTGTCGCACAAGTAAACATTTCAGGCGATCCAGATTCAGGTAATCCAACAGAAACACAGTTCAGACTGTCAACATGCACACAAGTCCAACTGCAAACCCAGGAGATTATTGGAGATGTAAGCAGGGAATGAGAATGTGTGTGTTGGCGTGTGTTAGAGAGCCTGTCCCAAAACACTCTTTTCATTATCTGAATATCTGGTGCATTCTTACAGTAAGAATTAGCCTTCTCACGCTGAAGCCTGAAGAGTGGAGGATCAAAGCACCTGCTGGGTGCACCTAAGTATAAAGAAGCCCGGGTCAATCAACATCGAGCTTTCGTTTGAAAAATCAAAAAGATAATGATTCATCATGTTGCTGCTGGTGTTTGTGCATACTGCCAGTCTGACTTATTGGCAAAGACACTTGATGGGAAACCAGTATTGGACCGTTTAACCTTAGCATCCTAGCATCAACTGCACCTCAATTTAAATCAGTAGAATAGTGTTTGCTGGGATGTATTTCACATTCAATAAAAGCCTGAAATGTGCACTCATTAATGCATAAGTGCTGCACAGTTGCAAATCACTTGTGTTGCCGTGCAAAGATGACAAGAACGACTTTTGACATTTGCACACAGCCAAAACAAAATTGTGTTTGGGTCATTAGCAGCGTTCCTCATGTATGTCATCATCATGGTTTTTTCCGGTGACGTTTCCCCCAGATGAGTAATTCATGGGGTCTTCAGCCATCACTGCTCCGCTCCACCACGTCTCAGATGGATGCTGCTCAACAAGTCTGTGTGACCACATCTTCAATTCAAATCCAGCATCCACTCCCATCCCCAGCAGTTAGTCCCTATTGTTAGCGCTTCCCACATTAGCATCCAACTTATTATCATACCCAAAGGTGGTAGCGCGGATCAAAGGCAAGGATGTTCTGTTTAATATTTCTGCCTCATTACAGTGTAAGCGCTTTTGATAACTGCCCTTTGTGTGCCGCTGTCAATTTGAGGCAGGGATGTCCTTTGCTGTTCGGCAGAAAGTGCCATATTAATAGCAGCAGATCGTGGCTGCTGAATTAGGGAATCACTGCAACACACCGAGTTTCAGGCGAAGCAGGTCCTGTAATTGGTCTTCATGTGTCACCTGCTTGACTTCATGTCACATGTTCTCCCCTTGGGAAAACCACTGTACCCATTAAATTTATCTCACTGTCGACATTATTATCACCTTTTCCAATGTAACGATCCAGCGTTTCACTTTGGCACACTGTAATGGCCATGTCGTCGAATAAAGCCGGTGATATTAATGGACCAAATGTCATCCTTTAAACTAGAATACGAAATTCTTCATTGAGCTTTAAATGGCCTTACTGAAAGCGTGAATACGTCTGCTGCCACAAGTTTGAAAATGGCCTTAGGAAATGCTCCGTTTTCGTTTAACACACAGTTAAGCTCACACACTATTTTATGAACATATAGGTTCACCTGCTACAGAGATAACTAGCCCTGCTATGTAATCCATTTCTCCCCAAACCTACTTGGCAGTTACTTTATATTTAAACAATATCAGCATAGGTCATTTTGCATGTTCACATGAATAAGCTGCAAGAAGCTAAACTCAATAGATTCACTTTGCCTTTTATGCAGGAAACACAGCGTGATTCCACGTGAGTCCATACTTAACGGATCACAACATGCTGTCAGCGTGCAGGACAAGGACTATAGCCTCTTGACAATATTATGTATATGAGCCCATTATCAGCTCGTTCTCAGCGCTGCGAGGATACCTTTACAGTACCTGCTCGGCAGTATCCCCGCGGAGCAAACTCACAACCCCCCCCCTCCATGCCTATATATCGCTGCTGTATGCTTGAATAATTAGATGAGAGGCTGGCGCTAGCAGGAAGGTTGTTATTGTTTACCACGGATGAATAAACCGCGTGAGGAGATGAGGCTGACTGATGGTGCAAGAGCTACCCTGGTGTCAATGCATCGATTCAGTCAAGCGCTCAGGCTGATAGTGAGATCACCCCCTTCCCACACTTCCACTTCTATTACTAAGCTTCAAATATTGCATTCCTCTCGAGTTATGCTTCCACCACATGGTGATATAATGTCCATGTATGCGTGCTACATTTGCAACAGAGAAAATAACAGCCGCCCGCTGAGTACATTAGCTATTAGCGTATTCAGTGTGAGCTTCAGGACTTATGTTAAAGCCTCCGGTAATTATCTGATAGAGTGGAGCTCTCTCTGGCTTTAGGAGGAAAAAGGTCAAGGATGTATGGAGCGCAAGAGGAGACTCCTACCTCCTTCTCTACAGCGACACCAAGGAGACTCCTACCTCCTTCTCTACAGCACCACCAAGGAGACGCCTACCTCCTTCTCTACAGCGACACCAAGGAGACTCCTACCTCTTTCTCTACAGCAACACCAAGGAGACTCCTACCTCCTTCTCTACAGCGACACCAAGGAGACTCCTACCTCCTTCACTACAGCGACACCAAGGAGACTCCTACCTCTTTCTCTACAGCGACACCAAGGAGTCTCCTAGCTCCTTCTCTACAGCGACACAAAGGAGACTCCTACCTCCTTCTCTACAGCGACACCTAGGAGACTCCTATCTCCTTCTCTACAGCGACACCAAGGAGACTCCTACCTCCTTCTCTACAGGGACACCAAGGAGACTCCTACCTCCTTCTCTACAGCAACACCAAGGAGACTCCTCTTTCTCTACAGCGACACCAAGGAGACTTCTCTTTCTCTACAGCGACACCAAGGAGACTCCTACCTCCTTCTCTACAGCACCACCAAGGAGACTCCTACCTCCTTCTCTACAGCGACACCAAGGAGACTCCTACCTCCTCCTCTACAGCGACACCAAGGAGACTCCTACCTCCTTCTCTACAGCAAGACCAAGGAGACTCCTACCTCCTCCTCAACAGCGAAACCAAGGAGACTCTTACCTCCTTCTCTACAGGGACACCAAGGAGACTCCTACCTCCTTCTCTACAGCGACACCAAGGAGACTCCTACCTCCTTCTCTACAGCGACACCAAGGAGACTCCTACCTCCTTCTCTACAGTACCACCAAGGACACTCCTACCTCCTTCTCTACAGCGACACCAAGGAGATGCCTACCTCCTTCTCTACAGCGACACCAAGGAGACTCCTACCTCCTTCTCTACAGTGACACCAAGGAGACTCCTACCTCCTTCTCTACAGCGACACCAAGGAGACTCCTACCTCCTTCTCTACAGCGACACCAAGGAAACTCCTACCTCCTTTACAGCGACACCAAGGAGACTCCTACCTCCTTCTCTACAGCGACACCAAGGAGACTCCTACCTCCTTCTCTACAGCGACACCAAGGAGACTCCTACCTCCTTCTCTACAGTACCACCAAGGATACTCCTACCTCCTTCTCTACAGCGACACCAAGGAGACTCCTACCTCATTCTCTACAGCTACACCAAGGAGACTCCTACCTCCTTCTCTACAGCACCACCAAGGAGACTCATACCTCCTTCTCTACAGCACCACCAAGGAGACTCCTACCTCCTTCTCTACAGCGACACCAAGGAGACTCTTACCTCCTTCTCTACAGCGACACCAAGGAGACTCTTATCTCCTTCTCTACAGCGACACCAAGGAGACTCTTACCTCCTTCTCTACAGCGACACCAAGGATACTCCTACCTCCTTCTCTACAGCGACACCAAGGATACTCCTAACTCCTTCTCTACAGCGACACCAAGGATACTCCTAACTCCTTCTCTACAGCGACACCAAGGAGACTACTACCTCCTTCTCTACAGGGACACCAAGGAGACTCCTACCTCCTTCTCTACAGCGACACAAAGGAGACTCCTACCTCCTCAACTACAGCAAAACCAAGGAGACTCCTACCTCCTTCTCTACAGTGACACCAAGGAGACTCCTACCTCCTTCTCTACAGCGACACCAAGGAGACTCCTACCTCCTTCTCTACAGCGACACCAAGGAAACTCCTACCTCCTTTACAGCGACACCAAGGAGACTCCTACCTCCTTCTCTACAGCGACACCAAGGAGACTCCTACCTCCTTCTCTACAGCGACACCAAGGAGACTCCTACCTCCTTCTCTACAGTACCACCAAGGATACTCCTACCTCCTTCTCTACAGCGACACCAAGGAGACTCCTACCTCATTCTCTACAGCTACACCAAGGAGACTCCTACCTCCTTCTCTACAGCACCACCAAGGAGACTCATACCTCCTTCTCTACAGCACCACCAAGGAGACTCCTACCTCCTTCTCTACAGCGACACCAAGGAGACTCTTATCTCCTTCTCTACAGCGACACCAAGGAGACTCTTACCTCCTTCTCTACAGCGACACCAAGGATACTCCTACCTCCTTCTCTACAGCGACACCAAGGATACTCCTACCTCCTTCTCTACAGCGACACCAAGGATACTCCTACCTCCTTCTCTACAGCGACACCAAGGAGACTACTACCTCCTTCTCTACAGGGACACCAAGGAGACTCCTACCTCCTTCTCTACAGCTACACAAAGGAGACTCCTACCTCCTCAACTACAGCGAAACCAAGGAGACTCTTATTTCCTTCTCTACAGCGACACCAAGGAGACTCCTACCTCCTCCTCTACAGCTACACCAAGGAGACTCCTACCTCCTTCTCTACAGCGACACCAAGGAGACTCCTACGTCCTTCTTTACAGCGACACCAAGGAGACTCCTATCTCCTTCTCTACAGCAACACCAAGGAGACTCGTACCTCCTTCTCTACAGCAACACCAAGGAGACTCCTACCTCTTTCTCTACAGCGACACCAAGGAGACTCCTACCTCTTTCTCTACAGCGACACCAAGGAGACTCCTACGTCCTTCTTTACAGCGACACCAAGGAGACTCCTATCTCCTTCTCTACAGCAACACCAAGGAGACTCGTACCTCCTTCTCTACAGCAACACCAAGGAGACTCCTACCTCCTTCTCTACAGCGACACCAAGGAGACTCCTACCTCCTTCTCTACAGCGACAACAAGGAAACTCCTACCTCCTTTACAGCGACACCAAGGAGACTCCTACCTCCTTCTCTACAGCGACACCAAGGAGACTCCTACCTCCTTCTCTACAGCGACACCAAGGAGACTCCTACCTCCTTCTCTACAGTACCACCAAGGATACTCCTACCTCCTTCTCTACAGCGACACCAAGGAGACTCCTACCTCATTCTCTACAGCTACACCAAGGAGACTCCTACCTCCTTCTCTACAGCACCACCAAGGAGACTCATACCTCCTTCTCTACAGCACCACCAAGGAGACTCCTACCTCCTTCTCTACAGCGACACCAAGGAGACTCTTACCTCCTTCTCTACAGCGACACCAAGGAGACTCTTATCTCCTTCTCTACAGCGACACCAAGGAGACTCTTACCTCCTTCTCTACAGCGACACCAAGGATACTCCTACCTCCTTCTCTACAGCGACACCAAGGATACTCCTAACTCCTTCTCTACAGCGACACCAAGGATACTCCTAACTCCTTCTCTACAGCGACACCAAGGAGACTACTACCTCCTTCTCTACAGGGACACCAAGGAGACTCCTACCTCCTTCTCTACAGCGACACAAAGGAGACTCCTACCTCCTCAACTACAGCGAAACCAAGGAGACTCTTATTTCCTTCTCTACAGCGACACCAAGGAGACTCCTACCTCCTCCTCTACAGCTACACCAAGGAGACTCCTACCTCCTTCTCTACAGCGACACCAAGGAGACTCCTACGTCCTTCTTTACAGCGACACCAAGGAGACTCCTATCTCCTTCTCTACAGTAACACCAAGGAGACTCGTACCTCCTTCTCTACAGCAACACCAAGGAGACTCCTACCTCTTTCTCTACAGCGACACCAAGGAGACTCCTACCTCTTTCTCTACAGCGACACCAAGGAGACTCCTACCTCCTTCTCTACAGCGACACCAAGGAGACTCGTACCTCCTTCTCTACAGCGACACCAAGGAGACTCGTACCTCCTTCTCTACAGCGACACCAAGGAGACTCCTACCTCCTTCTCTACAGCAACACCAAGGAGACTCCTACCTCCTTCTCTACAGCACCACCAAGGAGACTCCTACCTCCTTCTCTACAGCGACACAATGCTCTGAGCATTCGGCAAAGAAATCAGGGGTTTTTTTAAACTGAAAAAGTCAATTTGGCCATTTTGAACTGCTTATGTAGTGGTGGTGATTAACTATAGCATGTATTTGTTTTTAATTAAAAGATAGTTGAATGTAAGGGCAGTCATTATCTTAAAATGTAAGTTGACTATTAACTTTTGCAACAATCAATCAACAAGTCAAGTACTGAACTTAAGTACAATTTGTACTCCACGTAAGTATTTCTAATTATACTGAATGTCAAAGGAAAGTTGCTGAAATGATCTTTACTGTTACCACATTCAATATTAAAATGATAAGACCATTAATGCATACATTACTATATTCCAATATGATTTGGACTTCTTTTTGTTAGACATATTCCAAGATCAAGACGTAAATGCAGATATTTTACCTGCAAAGTGAGTATTTCTACACTCTGTTATTACTACATTTACTCACAACAATTCCGCAACAACTTCATCTTCACCTGTTGCACTTGCCATTTCAACGTTAAACAATAAAACGACATGAATTGCTTCGTCACATTCAACTAGATCCTCTGTCTCGAGCCAGTTAACTAGCGGGTCTTCTATCTAGAGCACCTGGAACCGAGGGGAACTCTGAAAGAACACGCCCATTGTCTACAAATCAATATCTGATTGGTTGATCAAACTGTCAGTCCAAACGTACGCTCTCAGTCAGTGCAACGGCCAGGGCCTTCGATCAAGGATGTAGAATACCTTGGTGAAGGATATTCTACCCAGAGACCCAGAACAAGATCTGATTGGTTGCTTTCTTTTCTAACACAAACCACTGAAATGCGTAGTGCATGGTCCGAGACGGACAAACAAATCAACGTAACACTGTAATACTACAGATCAACAACACAGATACGATTCTCATTTATTCATTTTATATACATTTTATTACATTTTATTTATATAATTAAATCGATATTGTGTTTGTTTTATCTCAGTGTTCCAGCGTATTCTCTGAATACCTTGAAGGCCCTGACGGTTCGCCACTGCATTTACTTAAGTACAATCTTCTTCCAGCACTGAAAACAAAAAGCCGTGTCACTTAGCAGATTGGAGATGAAACCCGATTGATTCTAATCAAGCTACACACACTACTACATATGAGTTAATCCCAAATAGGATAACCTCATCTAAAGCACAGCAGGGGGGGGGCTTCTGTAAGGGCAACTACTTCATCGAGGGTGTGCTGTACATGCTCTAGCTTTTATTAACCGCAGATATGAAATTGCACGCACTAAAGCAGTGGAGGGACGACGATGCGTTTGTGAGGGGGAAAGGCAATTCGATTTAGATCTGATTGGTAAAGACACATTCAGATGACACCAGATCATAGGAATACCTCTGCAACCTTGGTGGTTAATTTATGAGCAATTTCAAAAAGGCAAACATTCAGACAAATCTACACCGAGCAAGTTCTTTCCATATCAGGTTGAGAATCGCATACGCCTTATCGTTAGTGTGCTCTCCAATATGCTTTTTAAGCCGTTATATTGATGCGTGTTTCTGGCAAATGGAAAGAAATATTATTAGTAAAACTAACAGATGTTCAAATGATTAACTCGGGGTAATGAAGTACTTTGCCATCGTGATGCTGAACATGGAGCCCACAAAGCGACAAATGTCAAATGCAATGCATACAAAAACTGAAAGTAAAATAATGACTGCACATATTTACCGACTTCCATACACTATCCATTTTACTCAATATGTTTATATGATTATGATAATGGCTTGTCTAAGACTAATCGGTGTTATAATTATAACTCAAAAGGCTTACAGGATATTGTCTGTATTCCTCTTATTTGAATACAGCGGTGCGTTCCCAGCTCTAATTCACTTCTAATTCCTTCATCGTGCCTCGGCTGAAGGAGAAGCATAAATCAGGCATTTTTTGGCATTCAAATCACGTTGTAGTAAATCACCAAAAGCATTTGTTGATATGACGTTGAATATGTTTCCAGACATCTGTTGACGTTCTTTTTAACGACACACAGCCTGTTCTGCATTAGGAAGCAGCCATAACCCCTATTGCCTACGGTGGCCAACCGGTGCAAACGAGCACCCCCAAAACATTTCCATTAGGAGAAACGCTCTGCACTTTTAAAAACAACAAATGAATGCAAAGTTAACTCAGACTTTTTTCTGACTCTGGAGGAATGTGAGGGGAGTTGTCAGGGGACTCTACCCGCCTTAAGAGACACTATTTTCGGATACAATTTATCCATTTTCACCCCTTTTCTATGGTTCTTCCAAAAGTTAACTTAAACTTTTTCTGACTCTGGAGGAATGTAAGGAGAGCAACTTGACGAAAAACACGCAGCATTTACAGTTCTGCATAAATGAAACGCTGAAAATAAAAAACCCTGCATGAACATTAGAATAAATGCTGCATTGTTTTTTAAACTGCAGCACGTTTTGCAGACCATTTACTTGCATCAAAACCTTCATAGGGAAAACAAAGCGCTGCTGTACACCTTTTGTTTGTTTGTAAAGGCCGGACTTGCAGCATTGTGTAGCATTAAATGAGGCGAACTCCCTGTGATGTTCTTATCACCTCATCCCTCTCCTGGGTCCTAATGCCCCCTCCTCCTCCTCCTCCTCCTCCTCCTCCTCCTCCTCCTCCTCTTCGTCCTCGCTGATGCTTGACAGTCTGCAGATATGACAGAGGAACAGACAACAGGTCCTCTGCCCAGTAGGGATGGAAGTAATTACCGACAATATTATCTCCAGCTGTGGGCTGCTGTACTCTTCGCACACTTTTCCTCAGAGCCTAAAAGTCTTCTGGGATTTCCTTCTGTTCTTCCTTCGTTACATTTTTCAATTTATTGCACAGTCGCTCCGGTACAAATACTATGCAAACGATGCCTGACGTATTAAAACATGCTTAGAAAGTAGCACGCAGGAATATGCAACGTGACTTTATGTGTTTCTGCTAAAAAAAGAAATTCCCTCGTCGCTCTAAATCCATGTTGTCACGGTGAAAATGACTTTTGAGGTCTGTAAATTAAATGAGCAGGAATTCTGTTAACCACAGTCTCTTGCTTTCTAACCTTAGGGGAAATGATGAGTCACCCCAGATGAAGAGTAAGTTATCATTGACATTTGTGGCAGAGATAACGTCCTCTGGGGGGAAACAGGGATGTTAGCCTTTGTAGACCCTTTAGACACTACTGTATATAACACTACAGGAAAGTCAAATAGGGCCTCTTTAAAGGAGCTCGAGGCACCTGACAGGAAGGAGAGCAACATAATGAAAAGTTATCTCTTTGTCACTACCTTTATGTGATGTTTGAGAGAGGTAATGGTCCAGAAAGATGATAAATGTATTTTTATTCGGGCTTTTTCCGGGTTATTTATCACGAAGAGGAGTTTCCTGCCAAGCCAATGTATCTCACAGAAGTACGGTTAACACCAAAGTGTGAGAGTGTGAGCATCCTCTCCGTCCTTATGTCTGCACCATACTGCCTGTTGGCACCCGTGCACGGCCTGAAATAGACATAGAAGTGCATTGCGTGGCTGAGTCCTCCTCTAGGCCGTGCACAGATTAGCTGCTACAAAGTACAAAATGGAATAAATGGTTTATTGATTACACCCCTCCCTGGGACAGAAAGTAATAGCATGGGACGAGATGTTAATAAAGAGTCATCAATCAATCAATGTTTATTTATATAGCCCAATATCACACATGTTACATTAGTCTCAGTGGACTTTTGTACATAATATCAGTATGACACCCTATGTCCTTAGACCCTCTGTCCTTAGACCCTCACATCGTACAAGGAAACACTTCCAGAGAGAAACCCCACAGTTTAAAGGGGACATGGGAGAAACCTCAGGGAGAGCAACGGAGGAGGGATCCCTCTCCCAGGACGGACAGACGTGCAATAGATGCCGTGTGTAAATCGAAGAGATAATACATTTTACAGCAAATAGACCGAATGTTAGGAAATGCATGTGTCTGTAATAAGAAGATGAATCCACGAGGATGTCAGCTACAATCCTGAGGAAGCCATCAGGGAAGTAGTATGACGAGAGTCAGGCAGGACCGCAGAGATAGTAGTATAGTAATATAGCTAAGTTACTGTTTCTGATCCCCTCTCTAAGACTTAATAGTGTAAGTGGGCCTGGACAAGTTTTATTAATGAGTTGTATCAGGCGGAATTGATCTTAGAGAAGATTATCAAAAGCATTTGAGAGAGAAAGAGAGAGAAGCTATTGATTCCTCGGGTTGGTTGCTAAGCTTTTCCACTGAAATCTCATTAAGGACGGAGAGCCCTGCCACAGTTGGCTTTCAGCAATGTTTACCATCTTCTACATAGAATTTTTTAATTACGGGAGCTGCCATAGCTGCCAGAATCAATAGTTAAGAATCTCACACCGATGGGAGCGGAGAGGAAACCCACTCGAGTTTTGAACTAGAAAATGAAACATCTTTTCTGCACTGAGTTCACAGCAGCGTCCTTCAAAGAGTCGCTTCTGCCTCTCGTGGCTTTCGACGACAAGAAAAACGGAAAAGGGGGAAAAAAGGACAGAAATGGCTGTGCTGTGGAAGGCTGGTCAGATATGCTTGTTATTTTTCACTCTCAGATAAAAGCATCATTAGCTCAAGGTCAGTCCACTTGCTCTGCCTGCTGCATTTTCTTCACATGAGTTCTGCTTTTCACAAAGATGCCGCATGAGAGGAGAAAAGCTCTCCTCAACAACCTTGCGAACATAAAATGATGAATTCCTTTTAAATCTTCATCCGCACTCACAAAGGACACCAATCAAGACTCTGTGAACACCGTCAATGCGGAGAATAAAGTTAAATGCATTTAGTACAAAACCCTTTTTTAATTAAATCATGCATATTGTATGAAATCAATTCAAGCTAAGGACAAACATCCAATATTGACATCACTACGAAACACTCGTGCTTCTATTGGCTAGCACTTCAACACATTGTACGTGATAGGCTACGGGGCGGGAGATCTCTAAGCGGTCGACCAATCACAACAGCTAACCAATCAGAGCAGACTGGGCTCTGGTTTCAGACAGAGGGTGAAAAGATGTGCTGCAGCACAGGCAGTATGAGAAAAATAAAGAGCTGTTTGAACATTAAAGCATGGAGACATGTAGAGACACTACATACTGATATACACCTGAACATCAGCAGGAGAGGACTCTTTAAAGTAGAGACACTACATACTGATATACACCTGAACATCAGCAGGAGAGGACTCTTTAAAGTAGAGACACTACATACTGATATACACCTGGACATCAGCAGGAGAGGACTCTTTAAAGTAGAGACACTACATACTGATATACACCTGAACATCAGCAGGAGAGGACTCTTTAAAGTAGAGACACTACATACTGATATACACCTGAACATCAGCAGGAGAGCACTCTTTAAAGTAGAGACACTACATACTGATATACACCTGAACATCAGCAGGAGAGGACTCTTTAAAGTAGAGACACTACATACTGATATACACCTGAACATCAGCAGGAGAGGACTCTTTAAAGTAGAGACACTACATACTGATATACACCTGAACATCAGCAGGAGAGGACTCTTTAAAGTAGACACTACATACTGATATACACCTGAACATCAGCAGGAGAGGACTCTTTAAAGTAGAGACACTACATACTGATATACACCTGAACATCAGCAGGAGAGGACTCTTTAAAATAGAGACACTACATACTGATATACACCTGAACATCAGCAGGAGAGGACTCTTTAAAGTAGAGACACTACATACTGATATACACCTGAACATCAGCAGGAGAGGACTCTTTAAAGTAGAGACACTACATACTGATATACACCTGAACATCAGCAGGAGAGGACTCTTTAAAGTAGAGACACTACACACTGATATACACCTGAACATCTGCAGGAGAGGACTCTTTAAAGTAGAGACACTACATACTGATATACACCTGAACATCAGCAGGAGAGGACTCTTTAAAGTAGAGACACTACATACTGATATACACCTGAACATCAGCAGGAGAGGACTCTTTAAAGTAGAGACACTACATACTGATACACACCTGAACATCAGCAGGAGAGGACTCTTTAAAGTAGAGACACTACATACTGATACACACCTGAACACCAGCAGGAGAGGACTCTTTAAAGTAGAGACACTACATACTGATATACACCTGAACATCAGCAGGAGAGGACTCTTTAAAGTAGAGACACTACATACTGATATACACCTGGAACATCAGCAGGAGAGGACTCTTTAAAGTAGAGACACTACATACTGATATACACCTGAACATCAGCAGGAGAGGACTCTTTAAAGTAGAGACACTACATACTGATATACACCTGAACATCAGCAGGAGAGGACTCTTTAAAGTAGAGACACTACATACTGATATACACCTGAACATCAGCAGGAGAGGACTCTTTAAAGTAGAGACACTACATACTGATATACACCTGAACATCAGCAGGAGAGGACTCTTTAAAGTAGAGACACTATATACTGATATACACCTGAACATCAGCAGGAGAGGACTCTTTAAAGTAGAGACACTACATACTGATATACACCTGAACATCAGCAGGAGAGGACTCTTTAAAGTAGAGACACTACATACTGATATACACCTGAACATCAGCAGGAGAGGACTCTTTAAAGTAGAGACACTACATACTGATATACACCTGAACATCAGCAGGAGAGGACTCTTTAAAGTAGAGACATTACATACTAATGTCAACCTGAATGAGCAGAATAGGGCCCCTTTAAAAAACTATTAAATATCTTCCTCTCATATTAACATCCATTATTCTCAATATATTGGAACACTCCATATGTTTTCTGCCAAGTCCAGTTTATCTGAAATGTAAAACAATATTAATTGTTAATTAAAGACAGGATTCATCCCTCATAATTAAAATAGCTCTTCTGTTCGGCTTCTGAATTTCACTGCAGGCAACAGGGCAGTAAACTCATTCTGAAATATCTGAGACGCATTTCAGCAATCAAATCAAAAAACACATTAAGGTTGGAGGTGATGTTGCTGTATGTTCACGACAGGCTCATCAGAGCAGAGCCGGGGAAATGTCAACATTGATCAGCGTGAATTTACAGGCGGAGCTTTAGCGGCTCGTTACATAAATATTGATAAGGGTTATAAAAACTAAATTCAATTTGGCGATTCCTTGAAATAATGAAGCGCCCCTGTTCCTTCGCAGCAATTACACCCATCATTCAAGGTGATGCGAGTAAATAACGCACTTTAATTAGCATGACGAGCCGGCGTATCATGAAACCCGCACGTCAACTTCAATGAGGCTGAAAACTAAATTAAGATCAGAGCCGACAGGTGGTCTCATTTTGTTGAGGCTGAAAATGTTTAAGATTCTGCAGGAGCGATAAGTCGATGAAATATGTTTTAATGAGCTGCTTTTACTTTAATCATTCTGGCCACAAAACGAGGTGAATCCTCCAACCCTTTAATGCAACGTTGCATCCATTCATTGTGTACTCAGTGAGTTTAATAGGAGATGAAAGCCATCCGATAATGCTGAGCTGGGTGTGAGGGTGCAGGAGGGAGCAACATAAACACTATTGACACTCGGGGAACATGCTTCTTGATGTACTCGTCAAACTGTCGGGTTTAAAAGCCGGCTGCTCTAATTAGCTATGGATCGTCCCGTACACTACTCCTTCCTCATTATTCAACATGATGCCATTTGTCCAAACCACCAACAGCAAGTGTTAGAGCAGCCTTAAGTGAACCTCTGAAATACGCTCAACTGTGTCCGTAACTTATTTGAGGATGTCCACTTTGGGTTAATACCTCAGGTTACAGATGATTGCCTGAGGGACCACCAGCGTGTCAGACTGGAATGATATTTGCTGACTGGGGGAATTGGGGAACTATTTTCTGACTGGCTTGTAAGACATTTCTCATCCCTGTCAGATATTTAATGCTACGGCTGCACAAAATAAGAATCCATCTGGTCGTTTTTGAGATATTTCCTTCAAAGCCACACATTTTAACCACATGGATTATAGGGTGAGGCAAAGTAAGGGGATGATTGACTCAAAATGGTTGGGATTCCCATATTTACTCACATGTGAACCATCAATGTTTGCACATCCAGTAATTGTTGAGATTTTCCATTCGACTGACAAACAAATACTTCAACTCTGAAGAGCCTTTTTTGTCACTAAAAGCATTTGAAGGAGTGATCCTAATGCACTCAGAAGCCGGTCAAAAGTAGGAGTAAAAATAGGTTTTCCTTGATTTAAAAAAGGCTGTTCAACATAGGCTGTGTGCTGCATTTTGCATTACTTCATCAAACTATGACATTTTCTCGATATACAATGTCTCAATCCAAGTGTAAAACATTGATTTCCGGACAGTGTGTGTTGGAAGCTGGCTCCGTTGCATCGTGTTTGGAAGTGTGTGTTTGTTCCTGCAGCCAGCACTCTGTGGAAGCAGCTCATCGAAGCTGAGCTGTGTAGTCTTTCCAACTTTGAGGAATGTTCTAGCTGGGATTCTCACGTATACGACCATCAATAAACTCTTAGATGCTTTGGTGCATTTCATGGAGCTATTATTGTTTAGAACATGCTTTGAAGTGCTCCAGATTGATTCTTTTATTCCCTATTTCAGAGTGTTTAGCTCTGTGCTGCATTTACAGTATGTGTCCTTTTGTTGCAAGTGAAATGTAAAGAATCCCAGCTGACCCAGGAACTGTTAAAAGATAAAAAATAAAGTCAGCAGTGTTTATATTGGGCTGTAGGAGCATATAGTGTCAGAGTGTCCTGGGGCTCAGAGCAGGAATGCACCGGTCCAGTAGATTCAAAAGCACCTGCACAGACACCTGCACAGATCCCCTGGGCCTTCCTGTGAAACGCTTCCCTCAACACAACACGACGCGAATCAGCACGCGTTGTGCTTGTTTCACTAAACAGGATATTCAAGGTGTGCATTTTCAGGCAGAAACCTGCGTGGCCTGTGTCACCCAGTGTTTCACGCTCAAGCTCAAAGCCTCAGAACCACTCGGCACCTTCCTCTCTGAAGAATTGTAATCAATCAGGAAGAGCCTCCGGCCACCTCCACCAGCACTCTCTCATTCCCAACCAGCACCACAAAAAGACTTCAGTCAGTTGGGAGTATAGATGGAGGAAACACTACCGCGGCTTAGGGAGGAAATGAGTGCTTGAAGTCTAATTTTGGTCGATGAACGCCTGTGAACATTGTTTCCTAAAGAACCATTTTCACAGTCAGGATTGAAATCGAGAAAATCAGACCGCTGTTTCACACGATTCTCAACTCTGGCAGGAGAAAGAGAACGATGTACGTTTGATTAGCCAAATGCACGGGGGAATAAACAAGCTTTATGTCTGCTGCGTCAGTTTAACTGTGAAGGTTTTGGTGGTTGTAAAAATACATCAGACGACAATTAAAATGAGTTACACACATACAGTAGGGTAGGTAATAAGGAAATTAGCAGTGTCACATCGGTGATCATAGAGAAGGTCATCAGAAAAACACACTATTATCATTGATTAATTGTACAGAGCAGAGCGCTACATGTGTGGGCTTTGAACTTCATTACCTTTATTAATCTTAAGTGAGAATTATGTTTGCTAATATCCGGCAAATATTTAATTATGAGATGAAGCAAACAGTTAAAAATTGAATAAAATAAAGTAGATATATCCATCAGCAGTAGAAATGTGGCAGAGTATCTAAATAATGCACAATATAACATATACAGAAGAGGTTACGTATTGTATACTCAATAATAGACCTATTTAAAAAACATAGGATTCTATATCCTACGCCAGCCACCCTGCGGTTTTCTCCGCAGGGTGGCTGGTGTCTCCCTTAGGGATAAGGTGAGAAGTTCAGACATCCGGGAGGGACTCGGAGTTGAGCCGCTCCTCCTTCGCGTCGAAAGGAGCCAGTTGAGGTGGTTCGGGCACCTAGTTAGGATGCCACCTGGGCGCCTCCCTAGGGAGGTGTTCCAGGCACGTGCAGCTGGGAAGAGACCAAGGGGTAGACCTAGGACCAGGTGGAGGGATTATATCTCTTTGCTGGCCTGGGAGCGCCTTGGGAGCGCCTTGGGATCCCCCAGTCAGAGCTGGTGGATGTGCCCAGGGACAGGAACGTGTGGGGCTCTCTGCTGGAGCTGCTACCTCCGCGACCCGACCACGGATAAGCGGGAGAAGATGGATGGATGGAGGATACTATAAACATTGTAAAAAAGTGTGCAAAGTAGTTGCAGATTCTCAGACAAATGTGCGATGTGTGATATTGGGCTTTATAAATACAATTTGATTAAGTGAGTCATACAGTAGAACATCTTGCATTTGTGCCATTTACTGCACATCCATAGGATAAATCCCTTTACAACTCAAAATACCTTCATTAATGTAAACGGTATATTATGATATTTAAATTGATTGGCGTCAGTATCAATCTGTGTCCTCAGAAGAGGTTTGACAACATTTGACTGCTGCTCTGATATCTCATTCTTTGTTTCCCGCCGCGGGCAGGATCCTAATTTCTCCATTAATTCTATAGTGCAAGGCAGGGGATAACAAATGTAAATATGGGAATCGTGTGATATCTCTGCAAACAGATGTGCTACTTCCTGTTGTTAAATTACATCGACACGGGCGAGCCGGATTACTGCTACCTTTCAACTTGTCGGATTTAAATGTAAATTTCATTTTCTGCACATGAAGTAAATGGCCCGTGACGTTGCTTATCATGGCCCTAAGTGCACTGAGGGTTCAGCTGAGCGTGCTATTCTCAGTGGAGCCAACTCAGTCAGTCATTGACACAACATACCAATAACACACACACCCACACACACACACTGTTTCCCCTGTGACTGCTCACCACCTCCGTCTGTCGGTGATCAAGCAGAACCAATAAGCAATATCTACAAAAGGGCAAATTGTGGCTTCAACTTGAGGATTATTTTGTAGGTTTTGCCATGATTACTGTCATTGGTAAAAACATTTTACCCACTGGGTGTATTGCTGGAATCTGGAAATGGCAATGTTATTTAAACCAAGAGCTGCTATCAAAACACATTGTTATTTTTCTTTTTCTACAGACACTTACATGGGAGCATGTTGACACTAAAAATATGTATTCCCGTCTTTCATGGACATCATAAGAACATATATCTTCTTTGGTTTCTACAATCTCAATAACATGATCATCAATGAACTGAACCTGTTATATTAGCTCGACAATATCTAGCGTAGTACAATCCAAATAAAACAAAAAGTACAGTGAGCTAAAGCAAATAAGAGAATGGAGAAAGGGAAATAAGTGTGACTAGCTATTTGGTATTACCTGTATCAATGCTGACCATCTTTCAATAAACTAGGTTAGGTTTTACTGTGATTTTTTAAATTAAATTAACTTTTATAATGCGTATTCCTCCATTGCGTTATGTTGGGGGACGTCGGCTTCAGCCAGGAAACTGTTATATATATATTATTTGCTATTAAAAGCAGAATCCTTTGCAAGAAAACCGCATTTCTATCCGTCTTATCACTGCGCAGTAAACCATCAAGTGGTCCAGAGTTAAGTACAGCATCTGTTTAATAAACACAACGCGATTTTAAGTATTGGAGTTATGGATCCGAGTGCATGAGTATGACAGACATCTCTCTGTCTGTTTTTCAAGTTCATTAGTAATGTATTCTGAATATAACAAAAACACTTCACAAATTCATGTCATAAGCTCACTGCTCCAACAACTGCAGAACAGTGAGTGTGCCTAAGTGCACTTTTCATCGTGATACTCTATAATGAATGTGATCATTACTGGAGCTATCATTTTCTGTGAGTGTGAGTAATGCTTCCCATTATGCATGCGAATGGTGTTTATTCTGTATAAAATGGTTATAGGTTACTTTACGGTAGATGTTAGTTTGAGTGTAGATTGTAATGCATTGACCCTGTGTAGCCGGCACATTTCTTCCATTTTCAGAAAAAGCATTAAAAAACTAAGTAGTGGCTTTGGTTTGTTCACACAGCTTTTTACTGAACATTTCTAGAAGTTAGGAACACACATAGTCATAAGTCCATGTTAATATCAGATTGAAAAGTGTATCCAATTAGTGCTTTTTAGTAACTAGCGCTCCATGTGTGTCAAACTACCGTAGAGTTATTTTCTCCAGGCTCTGACAATTCTTCATGGAAGTTTCCCTATGTTATAAAACTGATCATTTGTTAGCAAAAAGTTTTGGACATTCACCAGTGCGATATTGACTTTTGAAAATGTCCTCAGCTAACCATAGACCAGGGGTGCCCAACCAGTCGATCGCGATCGACCGGGAGATTCCCAGTCGATCGCGAGATGTGTCTAAAAATAGAACAACAATATTCTGTTTTATCGTTAATGTCCTATAACATAATTTTCCTGTGCCAGAATAATGCACTTGACGCATCAAAGCTTTGTGATTGGCCGGCGTGACCCCATGTGTCGGGGCGTGGCTGGTGGGCAGTGGGCACTATTTCGCTGACATTGTCCGTGTCAACACTCAACAACAGGAGTGACAGTCCGCACACACACAAGACCGCAATTATGGCAGAAGCAAAAAATCACAAAATATATAATTTTCACTCCGAGTGCGAGGATGATTATTTCTGTATCTATTCCAATTCAAAGTCCATCTGTCTCATCTGCAATGCGAGCGTGGCTTTATCGAAGAATGGTAATTTAGGAGCGGCATTTCAAAACAGTGCACAAACGCTACGAGACGGAATTCCCTCCTATTCTGCCCTACGCTCCCAAAAGGGGAGGGGCCTGAAAGGACAGCTAAATGCACAGCAGTCCATTTTCACCAGGCCCAACAACAAGAGCAAGGCTGCAGTCCAATAGTCCATTTAGCTTAGGAACCTTCCTAACGGAGTGAAATGACCCGGAAGTACGTCACTGGCAGCCATGATAAGTGCCGTTCCAATTCTCCAAATGAAAGGAAAGGAGGTTTCAAACTTCCTTTATAACCTCCTTTAGTTTAGGAACCACTGGACCTCCCTAACCGAAAGGAGAGGAGAAAATGCTGCCCCACAATGCATTGCAGCCGCAGCATTTGCCGTCACTCAACAGTCGGCCGTTCACGGACACAAACGATAATGGGAGAAATTATATCATGAAAGTTACGGTGCTTATTACGCATTTTAAAACGTATGTGGTAAGTTGCCAAAGTGCTTTGTTTTGAACGTTCATCAGTATTATAATCAAAAAGAGAAATATGAACGTTAGTTTTTACTGAAATGGTCAAATAAAGTCAACATTTCACTGAGCTGTGTGGGGTTGTTCAACTTTTAAAAATGTTTGAATGGTGATATACACAGTGATAGATGTTAAGGACTAACGTTTATAATAAATACATCTGTATTGATTTTAAGATCTTTTCATCAATCATACGTATTGGGATCATTTGTATTAATGAGGACCGGAGGGAGAGGGGGACGAGCATAAGTTTCACTTTCCTTTTTTATTTCAATTCCAACTTTGGTCATGAAGAATATGTTTCTCTGTTGTCCACGTTCATAAAGCCTAAAGCAACAGCATCAGAGCACAGAGTCTCTAGATGAGTTTACAGGAGTCCCTCGTTCTTATTAAACATCCATGTTGTAGTCCGCTGTATAGAAAACTGTAGTTTCCATGGTTACCCCACAGCAGCAGACGCACAAAATGACGTCCGCTGGCGCATCATAAACACGTCGGATAGTGAAAGTGCATTCGGATTCTCTAAGCACCGCAGTCTCTTCTCCTAAATCCTTTTGAATTCTCCTATCCACTATCCCTTAACCTCGTGACTTTTCACTCAGAGGTCAAGGAATAGGAGATAGGGTTAGAATTTAGGAGCTGATTTTTGGATTATCGGAACGCAACCCAAGGCTGCTACCAGAGCATCTTATCGTGTCATGAAGTCTTTCAAAGACGGCGAAGTTACGAAAGAAGCATTCCTGGAGGCTGCCGACGCGCTTTTTGGGGACAGTAAAAATAACAGTAGCATTTCAACAGGTTTTTGATATAATAAAAACTCAAGTTAGATACCGTTAGTAATCAGCTGTAAGTTTGAGTTTGTTTGAACTTATTCATTATAATTATTGTACAAAATGGTATAAGAATGCAAACTTAAATTGATTATAGTCTATTATCAATTCAGGTTAAGAAACTAGTGTTGCTTGCATCCTATTTTAAAGGCATTTATTTTTATACTCTACTAAAATGCAACAAAAAAGGGTTTGATTCTATTAATGTTGTCTTTTGTATTGCACTTTGGCAGCAGATTCCTGTGTAGCTTCAGATCTGAGTTGTCTTATTAGTAAGCCTCATTTATACTTTTGTAGCAACACTATTTTTATATAATGGCAAAGAAAGGGTTCAGAGTCTTTTCTTTTTTTCCTGTGTCATATGTGGCAGCACTGTTCAATGCTTCTTGAAAACATTACCCACTGTAGTGACGTGTGAATAAACTCCAACTCCGTATCAACAACACTGTTGTGTAACTTCAGTTAAATACTTGTATGTGTGTAGATTAGAAAGAGGTAAGATAAAGGATCTGCAGTATTTCATGAAGTATTAATCGTACAAAGGTTAGTTTTATACAAGTAGAAGTGTGTATTTACCTGGTAGTAGGCTGTCAGTAATTACGCCTCTCTATTTGGACTGGTAGATCTCGGCAGACTGGCAACTTTAAAAGTAGCTCTCGGTTCAAAAAAGGTTGGGCACCCCTGCCATAGACCTTATATCAGTCTTCTAAACAACGTTGACTTCAACACGAGGGAACAGGAAGTTGTCAAGTCTTTTCCTAGGTTTTAGGACTCATTCCTGCAACACTTTATTGGCTAAATTGTAGGGACATGGGGCTGTCCCGAATACCATTTTTCGGGCTCCGGATATTCGGTAGTAATCAGCAGCGAATATTCGGCACGCGCGGGGGGTTTCAGCAGCGAACCACTTCAACACGTGTATTTCGGTGTATTCACGGCATTCATTTTGTTATTCTACAGTATTGTTGTTTTATAGTTATTTGTTAATGTAACCCAATTTGTGTTCTTTGAAATTGAAAAGGATATCGCATTGTGTTTGTTACTTGCGTTGCAGTTGTATATGTCTTAAGTGTAATTTGGCTAGGTTTCCTATTTTGTATGAACATGCTTTCATTTTGAAGGAGAGGTAGCGCTGTTGACAGGAAGTTGTTGTTGCTATGGAAACAACGTGACCGAGATTAACGGAGAAAAGTAATATCTACATATAAAGACAGAGAAAGTCAACGATAACGTTTATGGTTAAGTGTTAGCACCCCCCGAAGAGGCACAAGCTCTTACGTTGATATTGGAGATTTCAATAAATTTAATTTGGCAGCCTTAGTGCAAAGCAGCTGCCAAAAAAAAACGAATAACGAAATTGAAACCCGAATAGTACTCCAACGAACGAATATTCGGATATTCGGGTACAGCCCTAATGATCAGAAGTAGTTGAGTTTCGACAGGAAGTGATACGACTTGTAAAAATATATTTCGAACTGGAGGGTGTAGGTATGCAAAGACAAGCTTAAAGTTGCACATGCAGACCTCACTGTTGTTTTTAATAAGTGGAATCTGCAACAACGGTGAGCTTTTCTACCTACAGGGAGCCATTTTATTTAATGATCATATCAATAATATAGCTTTATGTAGCTTTGTTATGATTGAGGGGAAGGCATACGTTAAAGAAGGGAATAAACAAAGAAGTGGATAGCCGTTTAGGGCTTCAGGAGCCGTGGAGTAAATAAGTCAGCTTGGCATCTCCTTCCTGCACTAGGAGAAGGAGCATTGAGTGCCCGGCCTCCACTGAGCTGCTGAGAGGAGATAATGGAGGCCAGCAGGCTCCGAGATGCAGCTGTTGATATCAGAGATCTGCACTGTTACACCTTGGTGTTGAGAACTTATTAAAAATAAATCAGTGTAGCTTCTTTCCTGCATTAATTATACCATATGTAGTTCTATCAACTCTGTTTAAAGAGGCTATACCTGAACATCAGCAGGAGAGGACTCTTTAAAGTAGAGACACTACATACTGATATACGTATATCAGTATGTAGTGTCTCTACTTTAAAGAGTCCTCTCCTGCTGATGTTCAGGTGTATATCAGTATGTAGTGTCTCTACTTTAAAGAGTCCTCTCCTGCTGATGTTCAGGTGTATATCAGTATGTAGTGTCTCTACTTTAAAGAATCCTCTCCTGCTGATGTTCAGGTGTATAATACACATACTGATTAGCTACTTCTGCCATTAAGTAGCCTACTCTAAGATTATCTGTAGTTCAATATGTCAAAAGCTCAGATCAGAGTGATGTTCCTCACTCATTGATATGCATCTTGAGCCCTAGCCTTTCAGAACAGTTTAGCGCGGTCCGGCAGTGTGAAAGATTGATGCATCTTAAACTTAAACATTCATCTTTCACAGCAATATACCCCAACAGGAAGGGCTCCATGAAAAAAAAACTTAATTTTCAATTCATAAATATCCTTAAGCAGTCATTTGCTGCCTTTGCAGAAGGATGCCAGCGCCAAGATGCTCAGGATATTAAAAGCTGGATGACGTCAGACCGTGATTGGTGTGTTTTAAGATAGACCATAATAAAACCACAGGGAACTTAATACTCAAGAACTTGCACATTGTATCCAGCAGTAATCCATTATTTTTGAAGTGGGAGGAGTGCATGTGGACCATCAATAATAGAAAGTCTGACAGAGAAAATTGGTCATATATTCTAACCATGGGGAGCAATGCCCTGCAAATCAAAGCCTGTTTACAGTCCTTAGTACTCTACTCAAGTTGACCCATGTAGCGACGGCTGCTGAAGTGCTGAAGTCAGTATCACACATCAATCATTTCTCAACGCTGTGTCATTTGTCATCTCTAGCCTCCAACACCACATGTGCCGCCCAGCACCACTCTTTATATAAATGGCCCATTGCTATTATTCACCGCAGAGAAGCACAATTAGTTTAAGTACCGAGCGTGCGTCGAGGCTCATGGCGAGGTTTGTTAAAGGAACGCTTTATGGTTTTTAATGGTGCATGAAAAGGATTTCCATCATGGCAGAACACTTATCAAATATGTAATCTTTATTTAGACCTGTGTGAAAGTAAATGGGAATCTTACATGATGTGTAAAGACAGCAGGATTACAAGCAGGATTAGTGTTAGTTAAAACCTAAAACGAGCATCTAGTGTTGTTGTAAAGGATCAGATGTTATTTCTTCTCTGTAAACTGTGCTGTTCTGTAGGATAATACTTTAAAGGGGACCTATCATGCAAAATGCACCTTTGATGTATTTTCTACCTAAATATGTCCCCGGTGTGTCGGGGAACTCACGCAGCGTCATAAAAACCCTTTCTCTTTTCCTCCGTACCCAAATCTTTAAAAAACGGGGGTACAACTAGCGGATACAGATTTGCTGCCGATATGACGTAATTCGGGATGGTGGACCCACAGAGAGTTGCTATCAGAAACAATGCCTGACGTGTTTTGGACTTAATCTCGTCTTTGTTTACATTAGCAAGCCTCGCTAACACTCAGAGCTAACCTGTGCTGGAGAGCACGTGTTTAAAAAGAAGGAAATAAAAAAAGAACTCACCTTGTGATACACCCACAAGAGAAAAAGCATTTGAGCTCCATACTGTTTCAGAGATAATCCTTGATGTGGTTTAGAACAGGATGGCGTTTTATCACAGCAGAATTTAACTTTATCTCCGGTAGAATTATGATCAGGCATTAGCTCCGCCTCCTCTTTTTTTTTTTTTCAAGTTAAGGACCCAAAATCCGTGTTTCTCTGACAGGGCTGCAAAAGAGGGATATGAGCAGTATGAGGCATGACTACAACGGGTGAACGGTTTGGTATTTTAAGCAAAAAACTTCACAGACATGTTCTGTATAGGTATGGCCTACAATATATGTTCCCAATAAAGCATAATAGGTCCATTTCAAGTGTGAATCTATACTTCTGCTGCCTGAATCTGCTTCATGGTTTTCACTTTCTTTGCTTCATTTGTTCTGTTTTTAATTCAGCAGGTGAACCTATATGTTCATACAATAGTGTGTGTGAGCTTAAATGTGTGTGTTGAACTAAAAACTGAGCATTTTCTGTCAGCTCAGATGTTATTCCTGCTTTTGTAAACTAATATGTGCTCAAGTGTTTCATTGTTGGTGTATAAGCTGAATATCCTTCATGAAAGGCAGGTAACTAGTCATTGTAGAAGAAGTATTTTGCAGAACCTCTCTCTGCTACTGTGATCAGCTTGCAAAGTGCTCTGAATATCAGTGAGTTCAGACACTAGAGTGACACATGACCTCCGTCGTGTCCACACAGGATGATAAGACTTTCCCCGTTCATCCCCACTGTCCAATAGTCTGCTCCCCTCGTCATCGTCACCGTGTCATTTCCTATTATCACAATGTCAATATCTGCACTGAGCCCATTTCCCTCGGCCGACTCGCTGCCATTTATTCAGCAAGTTATTAGCGCCTGATCATAAGGGACTCGTGCCTCTGAATTCGATGTACATTTACTGGATGTCCCTTCAACACTCTCCACATTTTAATTTGATTGGCTTAATGTCAAGGAGTGCGAGTTCCCGGGCCAACGCAAATTACAATTCTCAGTCTGCGCTGGGGATGAGAAATGAAACAGACATGAGGATATTCAACACTGTGATTGAAATGACAGATGCTGGGAGGGAGCCACCCACCATGTAATTACTTGCACATTGTTATTCCCCATTTATTCTCCTAAAATCTATGCTAAATGCATATTAAACACCGATACATTTGCAGTACAATTACATACTGTAGGAGCCGACTTAATGGCATTCAATCTTCTCATTAAACATGCAAATTCATGCACAAGCAGCCGACAGAGACACATCAGGTGTGATGTCTCACTCAACCTAAACCTGGGAGTATTGTGGTTTCATTCTCCAGACACACAGCGAACGCTCTGCTTGTTTATATGTGATAATGTGCTGCCGACTTGCACACCATCAACACACAGTGACAGCCTCTCGTGCATGCTAATTTATGCTACTTTATTCCATTAACTACACATTATTTTCCACAAACAAGGTTCTCACATTTAATTTATGTAAAAACAATTGAATATAAAAGGCTGTAACAGTTGCTTTTAACCAGGGGTGTTATTTGCTCGAAGGACCAAAACTACAAACAAATGTTTTTGTATTGTTAAGATGCAAAATGGTACTGGCATTAATTATTATTATTAAAGAGCGTTTTACCAAACAAAAAGGGAATTAGGGTTAACCTTACAAGCAATTTATGGTATAATTTCTAGAAAAAAAATGTGTGCTCAGGTAAATAAGAGTAAAAATGCCCAAAAAAGGTATATTCTTAACCCGTCTATTGTCTTCGTTTCCCCCCATTACTTTGGTGTTTGCGGTCAAATTTGACCGGTCCTGTTTTAACGGCTATTACATTAACACAAAAACAATTAATCATCACCAAATTTAATTTAACACCCTTTCAAACTGTACATATTGTATCAGACTACTGGTATACATGAAATACTGCAGTAAATAAACAAAGAATAGACACTGAACATGTATTGTGTGTGCCAGGTGTGATCCATGTGGGGGGAGGGGCACATAAGAGCGGGAATGTGTGTGTGTGTGTGTGTGTGTGTGTGTGTGTGTGTGTGTGTGTGTGTTTTATCTCATCCGGATGGTTACTAATTCCTTTTTCTTTATGGCGGTGACCGGGAACACCATGGTGTTACAAAGTTGACTAAATCATCCAAAAGTCAATGACAGTGGTGATCAGCAATTTGATATGTTCAAATGTCTACTGTGAAGGATATCATAAAGCCTTAATGCAATCGAATGTAAAACAAAAAAGTTATGACTGATGAAAGTAGTAAATCGGTCAGATTTGACCCGAAGACAACAGGAGGGTTACACAACACATGCACAGTATGTATGTAATGAACAGTCACGTTGTCATGCCTGCATTTCATAAATAAGATATTGTTAGAAAAATATCACTCGACACCAGGTTGAGAATCAATGATCAGGTTCTAATTTATCTTGCAAGAAGGAGCAGAGTTAAATCACATACAAAGGATATGGGTTAACTCACACACATGAGGTATGTTGCTCAAAGGAACAGCAAAAAACATCAGGCTTATATCGTCCGAAACACAGGAGATAACAACAAAGTCGTAAATCGAGGTGGCGCTAATATCAACCGCGGGTGTCGGAAAGTCGGGTCATCTGCGACGTCTTCTGGAAAGAGTCACGTACTTCCTTCACGCTTCATAGAAATTAGATATTTAGGCCAGCACATCTGTCTTCTCATAAATATCAACAACCTGAAATGCCCTGCTTCCTCCTATCACAAGAAGAGGCAGCTGCAAGGTAATACACAGTTCAGAGCCACACATGATATCAGTGCATTAAAACAACCCAAAGAGTGGAGAAAACAGTATTTCTCCAACATATCCCTCCTGTTTATACTACGGAATAACATAGAACTTGGAAAACAACCCAAAGATTGGAGAAAACAGTATTTCTCCAACAGATATATAATATTTCTGATGCATAATGCAGTAATTAACATACTGTGGAAACAAAGCTACAGATGCTTCAGACATGATTACAAGATGGAAATGTGATTGCTATTATATTGTCTGTCGTGTGTAATCAAAAGTCGTTCTGGAGGTAAAACGAAGGCGAGATGAAGAAATCCACGACTGTGAAACACACACACACACTAGTGGGAGAAAAAACCAAAAACAACAAGTACCTCTCAACAGCATCAACTATTTTCACACTGATAACAATAATGGCCAATCTCCTGGACATGATGGCTGTTTTTAAAAGTGTAATTATTCATGTGTGAGTTAGGGGCCTTTTCACAACTAAAAGGTATCGAATCATTACTAACAACTTCAGAAAGAAAAACAATCTTCAAGCTTTTCTTTTTGCTTCAAGTAACGACCATCCATCCACCTTTTGCTAATCTATCATACGGCGGGGAAATGAGAGTGAGAGGAATTGCAGTCGCCGCAGAAATGGTCTATATTTCTCCTCTTGACACTCTCCTTGCGAAAGAGATTTTTACTGAATCTCTTAATCAAACCGTCGTCGCGGGAGAGAATATTTAGGATGGATGTTTTGCACTTAAACTAAATGAATCGCGTCTTGTGTCATTAGCGGACCCTCCTTTGTTCCCCTCCCCCTATTGGCATGCGTTGATAGAAAACCCTGTAGAAGCGAGAGAGAAATGTCCCCTGTCATGTAAAGGCATTGGAGTGGGAAGGACGCAACGTGGCCCTTTAGTGAATGACATATTTCAGTGTCTCGTAGACAATGTCAGCTAATGATGAACAATCCTGTAACTGTCAAGCTGCTCTTTTATCCTGCGCTCGGTTCCCTTTGCGTTCTGCTGGAGTGTTATTGTTGGCAATGAAAATAGTCGAGCATAATGGTGGCTAATGGGGCTTTAATGGAGAGTGTCAGAGAATAATCAATCTGAGGGGGAACAGAAAACGCATCGCTAATGAATTTCTGCCAGGCAAAATATTGTTCTTAAAGTTACTTGTGAGCTTCATTGACAAATTGAGTCACAAAAACAGACCATAATGGAAGGCAATGGGGACTTGAAGCAGCAGAAAGCAGTCGCCTTGCAATGAGATTAAGCCTTAAATGGTTTCCTGGGGGATAGATGTATTTGTTGGGCTGTGTCAATGTGTGAAATGGCAATTACGATGAAATATGGGGTAATATTGGTGTTACCTGGGTGTTATATTACATTACATTTAGCTGACGCTTTTATCCAAAGCGACTTACAATAAGTACATTCGACCAGGAAGACACAACCTTGAAGAAAACAGAATCATATAAGTACATCAGGTTTCATAGAGCCCAACATTTCAAGTGCTACTCAACTGGCTTTAGGTAAGCCAGTCCTTTATTAGTAAATAAGTGCTTTGTTAATAGTTCTTTGTTAGTAATTCTGGAGTCGAAAGAGATGAGTTTTCAGTCTGCGCCGGAAGATGTGTAAGCTTTCTGCTGTCCTGATTTCAATGGGGAGCTCATTCCACCATTTTGGAGCCAGGATAGCAAACCCACGTGTTTTTGCTGATGGGAACTGATGGATTCTAGCAGTTACCGGAAGCCAGTGAAGGGAGCGGAGGAGCGGCGTGGTGTGGGAGAATATAGGAAGGTTGAAGACCAGACGAGCCGCTGCATTCTGGATGAGCTGCAGAGGTCGGATGGCACATGCAGGTAGACCAGCCAGGAGGGAGTTGCAGTAGTCTAGGCGTGAGATGACGAGAGCCTGGACCAGAACCTGCGTCGCTTTCTGTGTCAGCTGGGGACGTATCTTCCTGATGTTGTAAAGCGTGTATCTGCAGCAACGGGTTGTAGCAGCGATGTTTGCAGTGAAGGACAGGTTGTTATCTAGGGTCACACCCAGATTCCTTGCAGTCTGAGTCGGGGAAACAACAGAGGGGCCGATGTTGATTGTCAGGTCAAGAGTGGGACAATCTTTTCCCGGGAGGAAGAGCAGCTCAGTCTTGTCAAGGTTGAGCTTGAGGTGATGATCAGACATCCACTGAGAGATGTCAGCTAGACAAGCAGAGATGCGTGCGACGACCTGGGTCTCTGAGCGGGGAAAGGACAGAATTAATTGGGTGTCGTCAGCGTAGCAGTGGTAAGAAAAACCATGCGGGCTAATGACTGATCCGAGCGAGTTTGTGTACAGGGAGAAGAGGAGGGGACCAAGAACAGAGCCCTGAGGGACCCCTGTAGTTAATTGACAAGGGTCGGACTCGGACCCTCTCCAAGTTACCCTGTAGGTACGGTCTTTCAGGTATGAGGTGAGGAGGGAAAGTGCAGAGCCTGAAACTCCAAGTTTTTGGAGAGTGCGAAGGAGGATCTGATGATTCACCGTGTCGAATGCAGCAGACAGGTCCAACAGGATGATGACAGAGGAGAGGGATGCAGTTTTGGCAGTGTGCAGTTCCTCCGTGACAGCAATGAGAGCAGTTTCTGTGGAGTGACCTGCCTTGAAACCAGACTGGTGCGGATCCAGAAGGTTGTTCTGATTGAGATAACAGGAGAGTTGTTTAAAGACGGCGCGTTCAAGTGTTTTAGACAGGAACGGGAGGAGAGAGACAGGCCTGTAGTTTATAACATCAGACGGGTTGAGAGTGGGTTTCTTTAGGAGAGGGTTTACTCTTGCCTCCTTGAGACTGTTTGGAAAGTGACCAGAAGTTAGAGAAGTGTTGATGAAATGGGTGAGAAACGGTAGAATATCAGGAGCGATAGTCTGAAGGAGGTTTGAAGGGATGGGGTCCAGAGGACAGGTGGTAGGGCGGGCAGAGGTAATGAGGGTAAGAACCTCACTTGGAGAGAGAGGGGAAAATGAGGTTAGTGTGTTGGTGGAAGGAGGGTCTGGTGACCCAGCGGTGAGTAAAGGTGAGTCGGAAAAAGAAAAGCGAATATCATCAACCTTTTTTTTAAAGTGGTTAACAAAGTCGCTTGACAGAAGTGAGGAGGGGGGAGGGGCTTTTGGAGGGTCCAGGAGGGAGGAGAAGATGGAAAATAGTTTTTTAGGATTGGAATAGGAAGATTGGATCTTTTCTTGAAAGAAAGTGCTTTTTGCCTGAGAGATCGAAGCAGAGAAAGAGTAGAGGAGAGCCTGATAGGTTAGGAGGTCGCCATGGTGTTTGGATTTCCACCATTTCCGCTCTGCTGCCCTAAGGATGGTTCTATTAGCACGCAGTGCATCATTTAGCCAGGGAGCAGGAGGAGACTGACGAGCCTGCCGAGATGTCAGAGGACAGAGCGAGTCCAGAGAGGATGAGAGAGTAGAGAGGAGAGTTTCTGCAGCAGAGTTTGGAGGCAGGAGTTGGAACGAGTCAGAGGAAGGGAGGGCTAAGAGCACCGATGAGGCAAAGGTAGAGGGGGAGAGGGAACGGAGGTTACGGCGGACAGGTGCAGGATGAGAAGAGATTAGTTTGTTATGTTTGGAAAGGGATAGAGAGAATGAAATGAAGAAGTGATCGGATGTGTGGAGCGGGTTTACAGAGAGGTTAGAAGTAGTGCAGTTCCTTGAGAATATGAGATCAAGGACATTGCCAGCTTTATGAGTCGGTGGGGACGGAGACAGTGAGAAAGTAACGGTGGTTAAAAGAGATGTTAGTTCAGATGTCTTCCCTGTCTGGAGGTTGAAGTCTCCGAGAAGTACAGCGGGAGGACCAGTTTCAGGGATGTGTGAGAGGAGATTATCTAATTCCTCCAAGAAGTCCCCCAAGGCGCCTGGTGGACGGTAGAGAACAACAAGGGTTCATTGTATAGGATGGGTTATATGGGTCTAATAATGGTGTTACATGTGTGTAAATAACTGATAAGTCTAATATGGGTGTTAACAAGGGTGTAATATGGGGGTAATAACACTAACATTGGTATAATATGGGTGTAACAAGGGTGTAACAAGGGTGTAACATGGATATAATATAAGTATATTAAGGTGTAATAACAGTGTAATATTGCAATAGCAATAAATTCATTTTCTAAAATACCGAAAGCCCCTTTAAGGGTTAAAAAGGGTCTAATAACTTTGTAATATGGTGTTTAATAATAGGAGTAATAACTGATGAGCATAATATGGGCGTGTTAACTGTGTAACTAGGGTGTAGTATGGCGTGTGATATGAGTCTGATCATAGTTTAATGTATAGTATAATAAGGGTGCAACAAGGGTGTAATAATAACTGAGTAACGTGGATCTAATATATTAATGTGTAATAGGGATGTAGTAACAGTGTAGTATAGAATATAAATACAATTTCCCAGAATACTAAAAGCCCCTTTACGGGTTAAAAAGACTGGAGTTAGTTTGCTGTGCAGCATGAAGCTAGATTCTACATCACAGTGTGTGTCCTTGCACTGTTGCATCCTCAGACAATGCTCAGAAAAGGACAGAACATGGTGATGGAGGTTGTGTGTGTGTGTGTGTGTGTGTGTGTGTGTGTGTGTGTGTGTGTGTGTGTGTGTGTGTGTGTGTGTGTGTGTGTGTGTGTGTGTGTGTGTGTGTGTGTGTGTGTGTGTGTGTGTGTGTGTGTGTGTGTGTGTGTGTGTGTGACTATTTTTCACCTCCTGTACTCCCAATGTTCCTGCGACGGGTCTGAGTCACTCATATTGACCTAGATGTCCCCCTCTTCCTGTCCTCATGCCAGACATTCAGCAGCACCCGTGGACCAAGAAGACAGAAGAGGTGGTGGCGGTGGTGGTGGTGGTGGTGTACAACAGGGAAAGCATTTGAACCAAAGCTGTACTTGATGTGTTAAGACATCTCTACTGATTTCCAAAAAACATATTCAACCGAGCTGATAAACACAGAGTGACACTGCTGCCACACCACGGCTTCTGCTTCTGTCCAAACGGAGAGATTTATGTAGGAAGTGTTCCACATTGCAGCGTGGTGCCAACAGCTTGCAGACTTCAAAGTCTAACTTTCTTTTGATTTGGTTTTGCAAGGATATTTTTTACTTTATCACAAACTGTGTTTCCTTCCTAGATAATAAATAACTTCCTTGTATCGTCAGAAATAGCTCTTGGCCCCTCCATTGGCAGATAATAAGCAGACCTCCACAGTGTCGATTGATTCTGGGCTCCCCGAAGGACCTCGCTGTAAGCAGCCATGATGAAGACAGCAAAATTATTTAGAGTACTTTAGGAAGATTTTCTATCTGTTGCAGGTTTGACTCCCCCGAGCACAAACAATCAATAGTGCCTCGTTGCAGATGCTGGGAGGAAAGGACTGTCTGGCCAGATTCGCACTCTGATATCTGGCTTCGCTGCCTTCTCCAATATAGACGATAAACAATGTTCTGGTAAACGTTGAGAATTCATTTGCTTCCTTCTGAACATACTTCAAATGCACAAAGCGTGAGAGGCACTGAGGTCAGGATATGCAATTTTACAGAGGGCCCTTCAGGATTTGTATTCATCTGTGCTTTTGTTGAGCAAGATGTATTACCCGGGTGTGCTGAGCGATGGAGTAGATGTGTTTGTATCAGTTCAATTCACATTTCCCTGACGAGAATGCCAAAAACGATGTTGTTGCAAAGCTTAAAAAGAAAATACAAGAGCGGCATGTTATATTGGTTTGGATGTGTATCCTCATCTGAATGACTTTAGCTTCCAGGTATAAATCAGCAGATAACAGTAACCTCAATAAATGGACAAATGTCACGGAGATAGAGGTGACCTGGATTGTATTTCACTGATGTTAGTGTGAACACATGCACTACAGCCATTAAAACAATTAAACCTGATTCATGGACAGCTTTTAAACGACTATAAAGATCTGGAGGCTTTAAAGAAAAGGACTTAATGGCCTTTTATTAGCCATAGTAGTTATTTTGGAAGTAAAATGCACCATTTTATGTTTGATAATAGAAGTCGTAACCTCTAACAGTGGAATATAAAGTCACCGCACTGTGATGAGGGTAGGGGATGATTTCCAATCAATTTACGATGTTAATCTTCTCATGACCTTTGAATAAAAGGTGAGATAAACGCTGAACTCAATCTGTTTTGATATTTGGCTCCAGTGCACTGTGATGATTCCTTGCTTAATTGATTTCAAATGACTGAAGTTGTTCCATCTTTTTGAAATGTGAAACTCCCAAAAAAAAACGTATTTTGCTCGTTAAATCTAAATGCAGTGAGTATTTTGTAATCGATATTCACTTGTCTAACCCTCTTCAGCATGCCCTCTAGGTTTTCAAACTATGGATCAGTCTCACTGTCATACAGTATGTATTACATTCTGCATCGAGTTCTTCCTCCACAACCACACCCTCCATCACCACCGAGCACTTCTGCAGAGCGCAGATCAATTACGAGCCGGCCTGCCAAGCGATCAAGTCTATAATAACACAGTCTCTCCATCTTGTTCTGCTGCAGTCAATTACCTGGGCTACAGGACAAGCCTCGTCCTTTGGGGGATCCTTATTAATGCCAGGGCTTTACATCAAATACAGTCAGGTGGAGTGCTAATGAGATCACAGCCAAGCCCAGGCTGATTTAAATGCTAAATACAGGTCAAAGCCGAACGATGACCTAAACACACTCCGCAGGCGGGGTGTGATGATAATCCAGAGCCTGATGTCGCAGCAGGAAACCAGGCAGTGTGTAGGTGTGGAGAAAGGATGCATGAAGTTAGTGAGGGTGAGAGAGCAGAGACGAGGAGATGGAGAAATACAAAATCTGCATATAAATATCTGTGTTTTTGCAGAGATGTTTGCGTGCAAAGCGCTGCAGTTATAAAACGATTGGCTGACCTGAACTAGAATTCAGTCTGGCACACAGAAGCCAGACACTCTCTCTCCTCACCCCCTCCCCAACACACCAATTACTCAAGCCCTGAGCAAAGTGTGCGCTGTCGAAAAGTTGAAAAAGAAAGTAACAGACGAATAAGAAAAACAACAAACTTGTGGTAATTAAACATCAAGGCAGTGGGTAAAGGGAAGTGCTAATCCGCCCAACTCGGCTGATTCCACCATTCCAAAAAGCATTTACACTTTCATTAAAGTGTGCAGCCGAGCGGAACAAAATCATTCAGAGGCCCTCGCATAAACACCAGAAGTGAACCTGTGGCTGTCGATGCTGCGCGGTTCAGATTGCAATAATTAGGAGTAGCTGAGGCCACGACAAAATATTCAAAGAGAGAAACTCCACATACAGGATTCAGAGATACAACAACACTGCTTTTCTTTAAGAAGACGTCTAACGATTGAAGATATACACAATGCATAAAGGAGGTGACTTCAATATGAGTAAAGGTGGTGTTATTTTTTATGTTTTGTACCATATTGCACATCAAGTCAGTGATACCAACAGCTTCTAGACTTGGAGTTTCTTCCTGATTGAGTTTAAATTGAATCTCCTAATGGGATGTTAATTTTAAAACCACCCACGATTGACCTATTAAGCTAATACAATGAGATACCTAATTAAACAAGTGGCCTGATAAGAATTTGCATACCAGCTTTTCGCCTCACATCTGTAATAATCATGTTTACTTCCCACATCTACTCACTCCAATAAGGGCGTACTTGACAAAGGCTGCTTTATATTCAAGTGTGCAAACCCCTCAATTCTCCATCAAATTCACCGCAATATTAACTGCTAGAAAACAAACATACAGGCGCATTGTGTGTGATAATTATACCAACTTTAAAGACAAGTGTTTTCCAAAGCCATGAAAGTGCTAAAATGAAACAGTTTGTTTTTTAATGTCTTCGTGTTTTGAGTAAAAAATGTAGATAAAGGAATAAAAGATGTCCTTTCTTGCCATGCGGTGAGCTAATCAGATGAGAATGTATTCAGTTGTTGTAGAAGCTTGTACGAGTGTTGAGGAATTATTAGAAAGCAGCTGTCATGACCGCAGCACGCTGTGAAGCCACTGTCCATTAATGAAATCATAACGCTTTCAATTATATATATATAGCAACCTGACTCATTCATGTCAACCACAAAGGGAAAGCAGTCCTCCACATGAGAGCGCTTTGAAATCAGAAAATCAATGCCTGAGATCCATACGTTTTTCGTTGTACGATGTGAGGGTCTGAGGACAGAGGGTCTAAGGACAGAGGGTCTAAGGACAGAGGGTCTAAGGACAGAGGGTCTAAGGACAGAGGGTGTCGTATTGTCATACTGATATTTTGTACAAACTGTGAAGTCCACTGAGACAAATGTAACATTTGTGATATTGGGCTATAAATAAACATTGATTGATTGATAACGTCTGCTGTGATTTGGATGCATGCAGTCAGTGGGCAGCAATATGAGTCAGGCTGAGTCAGTCTGAAGGCTCTCACTGCTACCACTCCCAGCTGCTTCTCTGCCATCGGCATTATGTATTTATTTTGTAACGATTGTGTTTTCTAGGGGCTGAGAGTAGGAGAGCATGCCAGCGTTGCGTGCTGGGAGAGTATTGACAGAGCAGGTAAAAACCCTGAAAGCACCCACAGCAGAGGTAATAGGAGCGTAGCATGTGTGTCAGAGCAGCTATGATTGGTGCCATCAAAGTCAACACCGTGTTGGTTGACTGATCTGTTTCTGCAAATTGCCGGAGCAAATTGACTTTCCTCTCAGTGCATACGGCGCTATCATTCTCAGCATTCCCGACGAGGCTGGAAACATAACGGCGATGTGTCATCACTGAGTGTAGCCGCGGATTGAACGCTCTGGATTGACTTCTGACAATAAACCTTTTGCAGAAAGATGCAGGTTATCGGGTACCAGATCACACCCAGAGAGAGGGGGAAACAACAGGATTTATACACACACTATGTATGTTTAATTTAATCTATACAGTTTTCTTCTCAAGGTGCACTTATATCTGCAAAGACAGCATTGACTTGCTGCTGGCAAACAGCACTTAATAACGTGTTGACAGCCAGACTGCAGGTGGAACACGGATCCTGCTGATAACACACCGCCTGAAACCAAAAGATGAATCAAGCCTCAGTCAAATCTCCTTCTGCTGTTAGAGTCCATTTGGTAACGATGGATTGGAGAGGGATGGCAGTTATTCAAACATCACTACTTTTGACTGACTTCACTGTCTGTCCGTCCGTCCGTCCGTCCGTCCGTCCGTCCGTCTGTATGTCTGTCTGTCTGTGTGTCTGTCTCTCTGTCCGTCCGTCCGTCCGTCCGTCCGTCCGTCCGTCCGTCCGTCCGTCCGTCCGTCCGTCCGTCTGTCTGTGTCTGTGTCTGTGTCTCTCCGTCCGTCCGTCCGTCCGTCCGTGTGTCTGTCCGTCTGTCTGTCTGTGTGTCTGTCTGTCCGTGTGTCTGTCTCTCTGTCCGTCCGTCCGTCCGTCCATCCGTCCGTCCGTCCGTCCGTCCGTCCGTCTGTCTGTGTCTGTGTCTCTCCGTCCGTCCGTCCGTCCGTCCGTGTGTCTGTCCGTCTGTCTGTCTGTGTGTCTGTCTGTCCGTCCGTCCGTCCGTCCGTCCGTCTGTCTGTCTGTGTGTCTGTCTGTCCGTCTGTCTGTCTGTGTGTCTGTCTCTCTGTCCGTCCGTCCGTCCGTCCGTCTGTCTCTCTGTCCGTCCGTCCGTCCGTCCGTCCGTCCGTCCGTCCGTCCGTCCGTCTGTCCGTCCGTCCGTCTGTCTGTCCGTCTGTCTGTGTGTCCGTCCGTCCGTCCGTCCGTCCGTCTGTCCGTCTGTGTGTCCGTCCGTCCGTCCGTCCGTCCGTCCGTCCGTCCGTCCGTCCGTCCGTCCGTCCGTCCGTCCGTCCGTCCGTCCGTCCGTCCGTCCGTCCGTCCGTCCGTCCGTCTCTCTGTCCGTCCGTCCGTCCGTCCGTCTGTCCGTCCGTCTGTCTGTCCGTCTGTCTGTGTGTCTGTCTGTCCGTCTGTCTGTCTGTGTGTCTGTCTCTCTGTCCGTCCGTCCGTCCGTCCGTCCGTCCGTCCGTCCGTGTGTCTGTCCGTCCGTCTGTCTGTCCGTCCGTCCGTCAAAGCGTGCAACAAGAGCTCCTTAAAAAGGTTCTTGCTCCAAAGTTTAAACCTCGGACGCTTCTTTTCAAAAGGTCTCTCAGTGGGAGCAGCTTTAATGTGACGATGAGTACATGTGAACGCTTTAGACTGACAGATTGGACTTTTATATGTGTTTCCTAACGTCAAAAAGTTCATTTGGTACTTACTGTATTGTGAGCCTTAACATGAGTGATTGACTGTCGAAAGTTTATCACAAGGTAACTTTTGTGCAGTGTCCTTGGTCCAAGCCATGAATACCAATTAGTGTCAGTGCGGTATTTCTTTTACGAAAGCACTGATTTGTGCGTGCGTAATCGCCATTTCACTCGAGGGACGTTGAAAACCTTTAAGCTCAATAACTCAGAACAATCCTGAAGGCAGGAGGAATCACATAATTCTGAGCTCATGAATAAACCCAGCATGACACCTTCATTAGTCCTCATACGCCTGACAGCTGTTGCAGATTGATCAAGTGAAAACAAAAAATGGAAATGACTTAATTCAACTATTTTCACAGCGAACAAAGGAGTCCGGTGGGTAGGTGTATTGACGTGCGTGCTCACTGTACCCTCTTCTAAAGATTGGATCATTATTTACTGCCAGAATGCATGGGTCCATCTGATCCAGTGACATAAGAGCGTCATGCCAATTCATTTTCAAATGTGGCCTTAGCTTGGAGCCACTAATTAATACAGAGTAGCCTTGCAGTTGAATGGTCTCGTCCTTATCCTCACTGTGCAGATACACAAACAATCAATGCTTGCTAAGGGCCTGTTAGTTTTTTAATTAGCCCTGCTTTCAAACGTATTACAACCGAAAATACGCGGTTCCTCTCCGTGTCCGACAACCAGAATGCGGCTAGATTACACCCAACACATGCAACGCGACACATCCATCTACAACACAACAGAAGCTGATATCATCAGTGGCTGTGAACTGCACACAGTGTCCACTCCTGACTAAGAGGAGACAAATGACAAGTACACCAAACGGCCTGTCACTGAACTGATGCGCTGCCAATTTTTCATTTAATAATAACAATGCGGGAGGAGAGTCCTTTCCGTTGGGCTTGCCGGTGTGTGAATGGGTTGGGAAATAGGCCAAGTAATTATTCTTTCCTCCACTTGTCCCTCCTGTCGCATCCCTCCATCGCTCACACACCGGAGATGCAGGCTATTGAATCCTGATGAAATCCCACCACAACAATATCTAGCATACTAGTCATGCAGCCGTCTGTGTTCAAGTGATTGTTCCTGGTTTGAACATTGGATCAGACGCTGAAGGATTGCCAATTATAGGAATTTCAATCATGCAGTCAAAGCAGCAAGCTGTATGAAGCAACAAATATGTACAGACGAGTGGATTAAACACTGCTTTCATATGAGGTTCTAGCTGATGGAAGTCTTAGAGTGTAAAAGGTATAATGCATTTATCCAGGCTAAAGCAGTACAAAGTAAGCGTAATGTGAAAATCCAGAGAACTAAATTAAATGTCAAAACATGACAAAGACAGGGGCTCACCTTGGACTGAATGCAAATAACAAATGCATCCCAAATCTACTTAACACACAGTAGAGAGATATGGGAATTATAAAGCGCAGAAACACTGACCATATGCTAATATGAACATATAGCCTAATGTCATTTAAAAGACAGTTGCAGTTGCCTTTGAATTCTTTTTTCTTGGCACTGCTGCAACCAGAATAAATTGGTGTTGACCTGCAAGAGGCTGGTGTCCGCCTAGCCAACTACAAAAATGCTTCCACTGTCTGATTATCTCTTTGAGCACATGAAAAGAATACCAAACAGGATCCATTATTAATCTGTCCGGTCCTGTGCACGGACTTAACACTCTCACATGTGTGGCTTTCATCTCGACAAAACTAAAAGAGCCTACGGTACAGCCGTGTGTGTGTAGATGGAAACAACCTGCTGTTTGCTATGGTATAGTCGTGTATTCACTGCACCCTTGTGCACATATTTATGTGTTTTGAGACAGTATCTATGTGAACAAAACACAGTGAGAGTAGGAGGGACGGAGCGCCAGATGGCCATGCTGCTGTGCGGGGATGTTGACAGTGGGCCATTGAAAGGCGAGCCAGCTGGGGGGAGGTCCGTTTCTCTTTCCTCTGGGAGTCCACAGCCGAACAGTGAGCGGACAGACTGCAGAAAGACTGACGGACAGACAGAGAACGAGGTTCAAGGCCTAAAGCCGAGGGAACAGCTGCCTCATCCCTTCCATCGCTCACAATGCATCATCACCTCTTTGACGTACCATCATTTATTTTTTCAAGGCAGCGTCTTGTGAACATTTTCTACATTGCTACTTTCCCATTCACATGCTGATATCCAAGAGAGGGAGTTACGCCCCGTCCACACAGCAGCTTTGAAAATATCTGGGCGTGTCCTTGAACTTGGGGATTTTTTGCGAGCAACGCGACCAACAACCAATCACATGAATCTCCCGCCCCCGACATACAAAGCAAAAAACCCCGGGGATTTTATGGGAGCAATATATATATATTAGGGCCGGGACTTTAACGCGTTAATTAAGATTAATTAATTACACAAAAATTAACGCGTTAAAAAAATTAACGCATTTTAATCGCACTTATTTTTGCACCGCGGAACGTTTCTCACTGGATGAGTTTCAGGCGTACCGATTATACTGGAGCACCAACTAACGTTCATGACTTCAGACAACAACAAACCACAGTGAACAACAGTGGGAAATGTTGTTTTAAAAAACGGACGGATGGAAGCGTCGATAAGAGCACGGTTGTGTGCAAATTATGCAAAAAGGAATTCGCATATCACCGCAGCACATCAAGCCTCAAGTATCACCTCAATGCAAAACATATAGCAGCTAGCGTGGAAGCTAGCGTGGACGTTAGCCTCTTTTATCGCGTTCACACCAAAAAGAGCCGGTACTAAAATTAGTTCATGAGAACCTTTTTACCCCCACGAAAGTCCCTGCTAGAGAGCAGAGAGCTGCTAGAGAGCAGGGACTTTCGTGCGGCTCTCTTGTGAGAAAATAGCTATATTTCTGATTGGCTGGGCGGATTGCAAACCACGCCCCGTAAAACTCCCAAAAAGTTTTGTGAAGCCGCCATTTTATTATCCTCGCATTAGCATTATTAGCATTAGCCCAGCGCAGAAACGCAGAGAGACTAACTTATGGCAACACAAAATAAACATGGGAGCGGTGGAGATGAGGAGGTGTCGGCGTTCTGGCGATTTACTCGGAAGGCTGCTGGGACTCCCAGCAGCTTCTACTGAAGCCAGTCCCCAACTCCGGGGACTTCCGGCCGGGGACTTTGGGCGGCAGTATACGCCGTGAAGTGGTTTGCGGCCTGCCAGTAAACCCAAAGCAGAAGAAGAAGAAGTGACGTCAGCGGCTTCATTTGCCTAATCCTCCCCCAGGTTCAAAGAGTTCTCATGAACTAAGTTCTCATGAACTAAGTTCTCATGAACTAAGTTCTCATGAAGCTTTGTGGGAAAAGTACTGCGGTGTGAATGCGCCTAATGGTATACTAAAATCCATGTGAAAAAAAATTGCTTCTCACTGTTCTTAGGTCAAATATTTATATGTGATTAAAAATGCGATTAATTTCGATTAATTAATTACAAAGCCTCTAATTCATTAGATTAATTTTTTTAATCGAGTCCCGGCCCTAATATATATATATATATATATATATAAAATCCCCAAACAGGCGAAAACCTACCAGTTTCACCCACTGTCTCTGCCACCTCCCTCCATGCCTGGTTCCTCCGGTTTGTATCCCGTTAAATAGTTCTGGTCGGAAAGAACCGGGTGATTTGCTACCGTAATTTCTCGTTTGGAATATGAGGTAATGAACTACGGTCTGGCTCTCCCTGCTTGCACGCGGTTTGATTGGCTAGCGCTTGTCAGATTTGCATAAACGGGATTTGATTGGCTGACGCTTCCAGCTCAGCTTCAAAAGTTGAATATTGCTCAACTTTTGAATCCTGAAAATCCTGGAAATCTTCGCTTTGCTCCCCCACAATGCAGTTCGGCGAAAAGCGAGACAAAGTGATGTCATCCCCATTCAAAGTCAATGGGCAGAGAAGCGTTGAAAGCGTTGGAAGATTTTTTTAAGCTGCTGTGTGGACGTACCGTTACGGCCCATCTACACTACAGGCATCAACAAATCTTGAAGCTGGGCGTGTCTGAAGCTTGGCGATTTTTTGCGAGCAACGCGACCAACAACCAATCACATGAATCTCCCGCCCCCGACATTCAAAGCAATAGCAATGTTAAAACGAAGTAAACTGGATATAAACTCCCCAAATGGGCGAAAACCTACCAGTTTCACCCACTGTCTCTGCCACCTCCCTCCATGCCTGGCTCCTCCGGGTTGTATCCCGTTAAATAGTTCTGGTCGGAAAGAACCGGGTGATTTGCTACCGTAATTTCTCGTTTGGAATATGAGGAAATGAACTGCGGTCTGGCTCTCCCTGCTTGCACGCGGTTTGATTGGCTAGCGCTTGTACTGGCGGGATTTGCATAAACGGGATTTGATTGGCTGATGCCAGCTTCGAAAGCATCGGGAGCATCAAAAGTTGAACATTGCTCAACTTTTGATGCTCACGATGCTTGCAAAGCCATGCTCCGCTCCCCACAATGCAGTTCGGCGAAGATTCAAAATCTTCTACGTCACCCCATTCAAGTGAATGGGCGAAGCGTTGAAAGCATTTTTCGATGCCTGTAGTGTAGACGGCCCGTTACACAGTCACAAGATGGAGGAATAGAAAGCAGTATTCAATGTTTACTTCAGATTAGCTCCACGTCAGAAATGAGCATGCTTGTCATATGTCTATCTCCATAGAGGCTGAATCATCATGTTAATCACATAGCTATCATATGCCTCAAACAGTCCTGATGCTCTTCTAGGTAATCACACATCCTGTCATGTTCACAGCTACAGTTGGGACACCTTTGTTATCATGTGACCTCATGTTGGAAGAGGACATTCAGTGTTTTCCCAACAGTTCCCCATGTAGCTTTTGCTCTGAGCTTTAACCCTTAATTTATATATTTGTGTAGTCTTTCCATACTTCCTCCCAACCATCCCCACCACACACTACAGTCCCTACCAGCGCCCAACACGCTCGCCCTTGCCATGTGCCCCGAGTTCAACATGGCGGTATGAGAGGGTATTAGGGTCACCCCCGGGCAACACAAAGAGCCGAGGGAAAGCCTGTCACAACCAGTGACTTGGAAACACTTCCAGAGCCAAATTGCGCCTGCGAAGGCACGCAGCCAGTCGGAAGCAACGACCAACAAGACACAGAATCTCATAAACAGGCCACAAGCATGCTTTTGTGGATGGCCTGCCCTCCTTTCAGGTCATGCGAGTGCTCTGTCTGGAGCTGGCCTTTTGAAGTCATGACGCAGAGGCTGATGAGAGCGACACAAAAAGAATAGGACAGAAAAGACAAAGAAGAGGATGCTTTTTGCTGGTATGGTAATGCAGCATGTGAAGCCAGCCTTCAAACACATCCACTGGTCAAACTGCGCCCAGGTCAGGTGTATAATCTGATGTCGGAGCGCATTACTGCTCAGCGGGTCCTCCAGCTTTGTTTATAGTCTGCAGGATCAGCCCACACGTTCTCCGGACATAAATCCACTTCAGAGCGGCGGCAGCCTTGGCAACACTCGACAGCTCCATTTTTCCCCAACTTCAAACTTGTTTCGGTTAAGCTCCGTTGACTTGTTTATGCCCTTAATCCTTATCCAGACAACGTGTAACCTTGCATGCATTACACGGTCTGACAGAGTCGAGCTGAAAGTGAGAAAAGCGAAAGCAGAGAGAGAAAGAAAGAGCTGTCAAAAGTCACTAAGGTGCTAAAACACAGATACTCTTGAATCATAATGTCACCATCTCCCTCGCTTTTAAGCAGAATTTAAAGAAGACGATGTTCGATAAGAGAGCCGGTTTGAAGAAATCAGGGACGCCTGATGTATGCCTTGTTCCTTCAATTTGCCTATAAACCATGTCTCTTTACATCCACTATCTAAATTAAAAGGTCACATTTTCTACAAAAGATGTCTCGCCTTTTTCCTTATTTTAAGTCAACTGACATTTTTGTTATTATCAGCTCCGGTTTGTGAGTTGAAAAGCAATGAGATAGTGTTTGCAGCTGCATTATTCATAGCTCTACTCATTGTTAGAAATATCTTGAAATGCCGAATAGACAGTGGCATAACCATCAGCTGCTTGGTAATCATCCTGACAATGATAAAGTGTGAAATGCATATTATTTATGAACATCTGTGGTATGTTTGTATGCGTTTTCCTCGTCATGCACAGATTGATCGGATTTGACAGTAATGTTCACCACACTGTTGTTTGCTGCACTGAACACTCCTGACCTATGGAGTGGCCACAGAGGAGGGAAGCAGTTTACAATTATGCATCATTACAACCAGCCATCCCTGAAAATGATCAGCGTGGATCATAAACCTCGGTGAGTGTGGCTTTAAGTCTTGCCCAGTGAAGAACGTAACAAATATGACCTTTCTGCCAGTATGCAAATCAGTCACTCAGCTATTAAATTGTTAACAAGCTCAGTCCTTCCATTTGCTCCCTGTGTTGCCTGAGCCTGGTTGTAAACAGGCTATTAAAGGGTCTGCCATGCCTCCAGCGGCCCCTGGCCTTGGGCTCACAGCACCAGAGCTCTTAATGAAGCGGAAAATTAGAAGGATTGGTCGGACATTGAAAGCTTGTTTCCTTCCAGGAAGGGTTTGTTTTACATTCATCTTGTTTTACTCGCCTCTCGTCTCCACAGCTCTCCGCCCTCATTTCACAATCGCACTCAAGTAATCAAAGGCCACGATCAAATTAATCCGCAGAGTGCTTCACGTGGAACAGAAATATGGTCAAGTGGCAGAGCCCAGCAGAGCCCAGCATTACCCTCCCCCCCTTGCATCCAGACCACAAATACTTCATAACAAATTCGAAATTACAAGAACATGATGAAGTCGAAGGGAAGAATAATATCTGATTTGGAAATGTGGCGCTTTGATATTACTGATTTGCATACGTAAGTAGATTTTTAATAAAGGATGTCGTGCTCTGCAGGGTTCTAGAGTTCCTTCGGGTCTGTCACAATATTCAAACCCGAACAGAAAAGTCTCCTCACAATATTACATCTAGCGGCTTAATAATACTTCTTTGCATACGTAAGTAAATGTTTAATAAAGTGTTGTGCAGTTGGAGCGCTATGACATGCTGCATGTGTTTCTACGGTTCCTTCGGGTCTCTTAAATTACTCAACAAGCAGCACACTGACGTCTCTCTGGAGGTGAATATGTGGCAGCTACTGTACCGACTGTATGTAGCGTATATAATCTGTCACTGACTAGCCCTACCAGGGGGCCACGGCACAAACGAAAAATAACATTAACATCCTGTTGACCTATTGCCATGAAAGATTTACGACAAGTTTCTCCTGCTCCCGTATTATACGAGCTCCCACTCACTCTGCTGTGGGACAGGAGAGTGTATTTCACGGTTAAATAAGTAGCCAGGTGCTGAAGGCTCTACCAGTGGCACAACCCTGTGTCATTTCTAAATGCCACTCTCTAGCTTTTTAATAACTGCAGCCGTAGATAAATCGTCACTTTCCCACGGGACCACTTAAAAACGAAGGGCCAGCTGAAAACAGTTCTTATATCTCACCGAGTATATAAGGGAGAGCAGACCTGAGAGAACAGGAAGTAGTTTTCCGAGGGGAAATTTGACAGACGTGTCAATATCACAAGCCCACCAGCTCTAATTAAATTCTAAGGGCTCAGCACTGAGTGAGCCTTGACGACTTTGACGGAGGCAAAAGGGCTCCCAAACTACTCTGATTGGCAGCCGAGGGATAATAAATTGTTTGCCAAAAGGTGACAGGAACTTTGCTCTGAGAAATGGCACGCTGACCTCTTAAATTGACCTCAATCACAAGGTCCCGCTGGTCCCACAATCCCCTCAAAAGTTGGCAGATACGCTGCGTTTCCACGGCGATGGCCTAATTTGAAGGAGGTAGTGGGAGAGAAATGTGGTCGCTCAGTGTAATAAAGGACGAGGGACTTCAAACCCAGAATTTGGCCCCGTGACCCTTTGCTTCCTGCTTTGTTTGTGTTGTTGCACTGAGAGGACATTTGAAGCGGCTTTGTTTTTGGCCTTTTGTTCCTGGAAACACTTTGATGTTATTTATAATCTCGGATACTTTGAAAGGATAATTTCATCCAACTAAAAAAAGATATACCCTCTTTTTGTAAGGTTATTTCTGTAGCTATATATATATGAAGAGGATTACAGAAATACACAATTTAAAAGAAGACTTATTCTGCTTTTTTGGGGGGGGTTACCCTTTCCTGTAGTGTCTCATAAAATAAGATCTTGGACTTTCCGGGACTTGAACTGGTGACTTTCCAGTTGCCAAGCCAAGTCCCTATGGACTTTGCCACCACCGCCCAGATATTAGATAAGATAGAACTCTATTGATCCCAATTTGGGAAAAGTTTGTGTTGCAGCAGCATAAAAATATATTACATTACATTACATTGCATTTAGCTGACGCTTTTATCCAAAGCGACTTACAATAAGTACATTCGACCAGGAAGACACAACCTTGAAGAAAACAGAATCATAAAGTACATCAGGTTTCATAGAGCCAAACATTTCAAGTGCTACTCAACTGGCTTTAGGTAAGCCAGTCCTTTATTAGTATATAAGTGCTTTGTTAATAGTTCTAACGCTCGAAGTGGAGTCGAAAGAGATGAGTTTTCAGTCTGCGCCGGAAGATGTGCAAGCTATCTGCCGTCCTGATGTCAATGGGGAGCTCATTCCACCATCTTGGAGCCAGGACAGCAAACCCACGTGTTTTCGCCGATGGGAACTTGGGTCCCCCTCGCAGCGAGGGTGCAGCGAGCTGTTTGGCTGATGCAGAGCGTAGTGCACGCGCTGGGGTGTACGGTTTAACCATGTCCTGGATGTAGGAAGGGCCAGATCCATTCGCAGCACGGTAAGCAAGTACCAGTGTCTTGAAGTGGATTCTAGCAGTTACCGGAAGCCAGTGAAGGGAGCGGAGGAGCGGCGTGGTGTGGGAGAATTTAGGAAGGAGGAATAAACAAGAAAGTAGAATATATACATGTTAAATGTACAAATTAACAATAACAAGATATAAGCATGGTATTATATTCACATAAGTAAAGCCTCAAATCCCTCTAAAAAGTTCCCTTCAGAAGTAGTTTCTCTCCTATCCACCTTTTAAATACCTTTTTGAACATTAAAGCATGTCAACATGTCACAGTAGATACACATATAAACCTGAAATGAGAATAATATAACTAAGGCCCCTTTACCCCAGAACATCGGGGTGTCGGAGTTGGCATGTTTGGCGTCTGTGGTGCTCAAAGCTTTCAAATGACATTTAAAAAGCTTAACAACAACATGTCTGTGCCGAGAGAAGTTCATGTGGTCGCTCTAGATAATCTGGACTTTGCGCGACGAAGGCAAACTACAGAGCAACATCCATGCGAGTGAAACCATTTTGTCAATTTTAACCAATTACAAATGAATACTCTACTTGGCCTAACACTAGTGATAATGTTCAGCTTTGATGCTTGGAGAGAGTCGTCTTGTTTCAAATAGAGCAAGCAAAGAAATAATTGAAGCTGAACACCAATCACCTTTGTACCATAACACATTTACATGAAAGTATAATTAATAAGTTGGAACTCATTCAACGATCACAAGGAATTATTCATATTCAAGGATTTGAGTATCTCCATATGTTTCTATGAATGGATCATTTCTTTTATATGTTGATAAGAGTAGTGCATATTTTCCTTTTCATTATATTCGTAACCATGTTCCTGAGTTCACGGTCCTCGAGTCTTTAAATGTTACCGCAACACATTTCATTTCAATCCTCGTGAGTCGTTTTTAATTTGGGGTGAGAGCACTTCTCACAGTTAAGAAATACAATCTAACATTTATTTATATAAGATAATTGCATCAAAACATATGTATGCTTTGTTTGTATTAGCATTTCCTGTAATATAAGACTATGTTCGATGTTTTTAATGTTGTTAATGTTATTTCACATTAAATTAGTTTTTAGGGGGACTTACAACATCTGTGGGACTACAGATGGAAATAGCTTCTTGCCTGACGATGGTGCCTTTGCAGAAATGTCTATTAATGTCCTGTTTAAAGAAACTAATACAAAAAATAACATTAAATAGTGTAAATGTGCATTTAGCTGATATTATTAAAGACTTGCCTGAGCACATATTACATCAAAGTCAAGTTTATTGTCAATCTTTCAGTTGGTATGTGCAGTCAGAGAGATCGAAATCCCGAATACAAAAATGTATAAAATCTGTATATCCTATATATATTATACACAGACACATGTACACATATGCACACATTAAAACACATGCACCAGCAGCAGCTTAAAGGTGGGGTAGGTAAGTTTCAGAAACCGGCTCGAGATACACTTATTCCATGGAATGCTCTTAACATCCTGATAGCAATGAATATCTGAAGTGCTTTGACAAAAAATCTGTGGAAGCCGTAGTTCTGTAAAAAGTACAACCAATCCGTTTAGCCGGCCCGGCTAAACGGATTGGTTGTACTTTTTACAGATTGCTGCCCTGTCTGTCAGCCTTCCATCTCGTGCACGCACAAATGTATCTCGTGCCCTCATTGGGCGTGCCCTCATTGGGCGTGCCGTCATTGGGCGTGCCGTCATTGGGCGTGCCGTCATTGGGCGTGCATTGCAGCAGTACTTCATTGACTCGCCAGCAACAGGCGGCCACTTTCACCTGTCTGCTGACGTCATGTGCGCGTTCATGTGTGTTGGAGGAGGTGCTCTGTAAGGAAGTCTGAAGGAAGGGGCGGATTCTTTTCGGCTGTGTACTTTCAAATTGTAGTGCACTCGAGCCGGTTTCAGAAACTTACCTACCCTACCTTTAAGTGTACAGTTGAAATGAGGTACTGCTGGAGGTGTGTGGCTTATTGGTGTTACTACATGCTCACATTTTCATAAGTCTGCATTATTACTTTCCAAAATAAATCCAACCTGTGATCACCTGAAAGTGACACACACTTGTTCAGTGGAGGAAGGCATTGATATACTGTATAAGAGCCAGTGGCACGCTTTGATACAGACCTAAGCATGTGTTGTTTTTCTCAACAAAAGTCAAGTTTGTGATTGAGGACTTAATCGACACACCAGGTGGGAAAGAAATGCAACAATTTGGAGTCTTTGTTTGTCTTTCCCGACTTTACGAATCAAGGTATCTGCACTAAAAGTAGGACATTATCTAAAATGGGAAGAGGATGCCAAATGCAATTAAGTCTCTAAAGAACATGAAGCTATAATGATATACAGTAGCTGCAGGGAGAGAGGGATTAACCTCTGGGCAATGAACTTTACTGTGGCTTTGATAATCAATCAATCAATCAATGTTTATTTATAGCCCAATATCACAAATGTTACATTTGTCTCAGTGGACTTTACAGTTTGTACAAAATATCAGTATGACAATACGACACCCTCTGTCCTTAGACCCTCACATCGTACAAGGAAAAACTTCAGAAGAAAACCCACAGTTTAAAGGGAAAAATGGGAGAAACCTCAGGGAGAGCAACAGAGGAGGGATCCCTCTCCCAGGACGGACAGACGTGCAATAGATGCCGTGTGTAAATTGAAAAGATAATACATTTGCAACATAGGTAGTCCAAATGTTTGGAAATGCATGTGTGTATAATAGGAAGATGAATCCACGAGGATATCCATCCAGGACCTATGATCCAGGACCACAGCCACGACTCAAGATCCAGGACAGAGGAGCGCAGGATCATCCATGACTCCGGATCCCGGCGTATACAGATAACATTTCCATGAGTGAATTAGGATATGAACAAGTACAGTAGATGCATTGCTTTTTACGATTGCCATATGCTTTAATGAGGTGATTCATGTACAGGTGTACCATGTAGTTTCATCACTTAAAATGGATCAACACCACAATGATAATATTCGAAATCTGATATGCAGGCATGTAGGATAAATGTTGCATACATGTGTAATCAGGCAGCCGTAGATGTTAAATAGTCCTGTCAAAAAGTGTGATCAAACACGTCACAAGCTTTTCATTAGTGTGCGACACAAACGGAGAACAAAGGGTTAGCCGCGCGCCGCTGATTGACGGACGGAAGTTATTGCTCGTGATCCGCTCCGGCTGATACGTCTCCGAGACTGTAAATATATCTGCTGTGGTTGGCAGAGACTACGGCTCAAAACATCGCTCGCTTTATTTTTTCCGCTATTGATATTTGCGAAGAAGCAGTGGGTGTGATAGAAAATCTCTCTCATCCTTATCCCCCCGGTTCAAATGGAAAGCAGACGGGGAGGAAAGAGAGAGTGTCGGGGCCAGGGGCGCCGTAACGGAGCGTCCACACAGCAGCGTGCGTTGACGCTTGGCGGTGGGCGTGTCTGAAGCTTGGGGATTTTTTGCGAGCAACGCGAGCAACAACCAATCACATGAATCTCCTGCCCCCGACATACAAAGCAATAGCAAAGTTAAAACGAAGTAAACTGGATATAAAATCCCCAAACAGGCGAAAACCTACCAGTTTCACCCACTGTCTCTGCCACCTCCCTCCATGCCTCGCTCCTCCGGTTTGTATCCCGGTAGATGAACAGAGACTGATCATACAGCACCGGGTGATTCTCTACCGCTATAATGAATTTTCCCTCCATTTTTTTGAATATGAGGAAATGACCTGCGTAGTCTCTCCCAGCATACACGCGGTTTTGATTGGCTAGCGCTTGTACTGGCAGATTTGCAATAAACGGGATTTCATTGGCTGACGCCTCCGTCGAGGCGTCAAAAGTTGAACATTGCTCAACTTTTGACGCCAGCAACGCTCCACGTCGCTTCCCAAAATGCAGTTCGGCTAAAAGTGACGTCACCCCATTCAAAGTGAATGGGCAGAAGCGTTGGAAGCTTCAACGCACGCCGCTGTGTGGACGGGCCGTAACGGATGGACAGTTTGAAGCATTGAGTGATCAGTCTGTATTAGGTAAACAAAATGTTAATCACCGACATTTTGGTTATGATATTAATACTAATGTTATTATATTAAAGCAGGGGTGGGGAACCTCCGGCCCCCGGGCCATATACGGACCGCTAGACCATTTGGTACGGCCCTCGAGGTAATTTATAAACAAAGTGGCCTGTGCCTGGTGGTGGGGCCCAATGTGATATATCTTCATGGGGCCCAAAATCCCTGGCGGCGCCCCTGGTCGGGGCACAGCGGCTTCCATCACTTATCCACCACTCATGAATGATTGAAAGGCCTCAGCAAGCTTGGAGGACTGCATCATTTATACCGGACTCCTTCAGAAATCAGCTATAGTTAATATCGACAAAGCAAGGACTTAAAACCACATTTAAAAAAGGCAGAGGGAAAGCCTAAATAAAGAAGTTGATTCCCCCCTGGCTGAAGCCAAGACTTGCCTTCACTTCTTCATTCTGCTGCTCCTGTGCTAATCTTTTAGATGGATTCAGCTAAATTGTTATAGTCTCCCTCGGAACATGAATTGAGAGCATCCAGGGATTTGGAGCTGCTATTAGGGAGACACAATGATCCATCAAAGCAGCTGCTAGGGAAGGAGCTGGGAAATAAGGATGATGTGAAAGAAAGCTATTTTTGTAGGGGTGCCATGTGGTGGGTTTTGCTTTCCTGGCGTTATTCCTCTGCACTGGCAACACCACTGTGGCTCGCTAATCTGTGTTCTCTCGCCCCATGTGTGCTCCATACATTTGGTCTTCATCAAACTTGCATTGGGTAAGAACGCATTAAGCGAAGTCCATCCACCACCTCTTCAGCAGCTGTGAGCCACAGATGGACGATCACAGCTCCCTCTCCTCTCTTGCTGCTTGTATCAACAGCTTTGGGTTAAAGCAGAGGATTTCTGCTCATCAGGGTGTGATGTTGAATTTGCATTAGATGCCTAGCCGGTGCATGGAGAGAAAGTGTTGAGGGAGTGGTGGGAGGTAGAGTATGGGGGTCACCACACTGATTAATGACTGAGAGCACCACGATCTCCATTTCCTCCGCCTACATAACCTCATGGAAAGAGGAGAGATTTGGGCGGTGGTGGCGAAGTCGATAGGGACTTGGCTTGGTAGCTCGAAGGTCACCAGTTCAAGTCCCGGCAAGACCAAGTGCTACCGAGGTGTCCCTGAGCGAGGCACCGTTCCCTACACTGCTCCCCGGGCGCCGTTCAAAATGGCAGCACACTGCTCTTAACACAGGATGGGTCAAATGCAGAGAAACCATTTCCCCACGGGGATTAATAAAGTATATCAAAATAAAAAAAGATATCCAGTATTTGTTTAAAGGCCCTGACACACCAGGCCGAAATCGTCCGTTTTTGTTAGTCGGACGACGAAGCACGCCCTGTCGCCCAAACTCTATTTGGGCGACACCGTCGGCCGTGACACGCCTTATTTGACCTTTCATGGCCGACGCACGGCCGATTCCACATGTTGAGTCGGCCATGCGTCAACGTTCCGCCTCTTGAGAGACGGTTGCTTGAGAACGTCTTCCACAAGCAACACTCCAATGGCCGATAGCTCCAGTACCGCACAAAACATGTTTTCGATGGACGAGAGTGAAAATGGAACGCACACGCTATTTGTCGTTTGTTTATATCACGCAGTCTGTTCCTCTTCTCTGTCTTCCGGTTGTTGCCTCTTTTGAATGACGAATACACACTACCGCCGCCTGCTGGTAAGGAGAGTTATTGCCACTCACGCATGCGCAGTTCCTACGTGCTCGGCTGAAGTCTTTGTGTTCCAGTGCGACACATGGCCAAGACGCAGGAGAACGTTGGCGAGTTCTCTGGTGACTGCTTGGTGTGTCAGGGCCGTTAGGAGGGTTATTTTTCCCTCCTCTTCCTTTGCACCTGTCAGTCACAGCTGCAGCGGGGTTTGATGGCTTTAAAAGTGTGACACGGTGCTGTGATATTAGACAGGAGCGATGTGGCTGTCGGCCCGCTGGGTTTCCAATGGGAAATGGAACCCACTGCAGTATTTACTGTTTACTTTTTGCAGCCTTTCCTCACGCTAAATAAATCCCCCACAACTGCGGAGGATAAAAAAAAGTCTCCATAGTCTTATCTCTGGAGAACACGAATTGTGAATCAATACTGATTTTCTCCCCGTTGCAAATCCTGCAATCCGGCACAGGAAAGGTCATGAAGCTTCAAGAAAAACTGGTGGTTAATTCAGCTTGAGGTTCAGTGGCTGTTTTTATCTCAAATAATAGAAGAGATAATTAATTATTTGAAAAACGCTCTGTCCCCCAAAGCTGCATGAAAGACATTACATTCATCAAAAACTCTTACAAAGAGATAGATAAGATTACTTGAAGACAAGAGATGAAATGCACAGTGTAAAAATCGTGTAACAAGTAGTGTCGCAGATGCACACACACGTCTTTAAGTACACACTCGCCCTCCCACATATTTTTAGCCCTATTTTTTGGTCCTGGCGTCCTTGGGGTGCCGTCCTTCTGTGCTGTGCAACTCTGTGATAAGACGGGCGACATCTGGCTACAAGATCAAGAATCTAAAAAGAGAGCAATCCTGCAAGGTGGTGCGAAAAATATTTAATAATTATCTTCCCCACCGCTCTAATCAAACAAGTCTGTAACATCCTGTGAATTTAATTAATGACCCGCACAGCTCTGGCAGGATTACCAAGCACCTTTGTGGTGAAAGCACCTATTTTTCTCATAAAGTGAAGTGTTTAAGGATGTCAATCCATGCTCATCGGTAGACAGTCCCACGCAAAGGGGGATGTTTTAGCATAACTGTAGGGGACTTATTATACACCGAGAGTGGAGGAAAAGTGAGATACATTATACATAGAACAAGCTAAGTGAGAGATGTCACTGTATAATTTACATCTCATTGTCATACTTAGAGCCGAGCGGCTTAATTACACTGTCAAACATCTTATAAAGCCTCGCTGGGAGTCGGAACAGAGCTCCAGCCAGCCTCCTCGCCTTGACCTCAGGTCCCAGATCTTACGCTTCTTGAGTACCGATGCAGAAGCTCAAAATAACACCGTTTGAGAAGGAAACTTTTACTCATTTATTCTTTCCTCCACACAACTAGAGAGCCTTATCATCCAGAGCTTCACGTGGGAATTATCTGTGATTGATTGCTGCAGCCTGGATTCTCAAGGACTTGCCAGAAGGATGCGTGAGGGGACAGGTATGTTGAGCTGACCTCTCAGGCCGTTGATTAATGCCGTGTGTGCTGCTGATTTGTACCACTTCCAGAGAGAGAGGCACACACAGTTCCCTCTGCTTTGAAGAAACACCCCCTCCCCTTTGCGCTGAAATAGACGAGTGATTCAGATGGGAGAAACACTGCAAGCAATCCGCCCAGGTGCACCGACAATCTATACTTCTGCTGCCGACGCTGCTTCCATTAAGTGGCCGAGACGTTGCCCGGGGGCTCGCAAACCGTGGCAAAAGTGGATGAAACGGAGTTTGCTGACCGACATGAACCATTAAATTGAGAAAAGCTGGGAAACTTTTGTGTAAACACAACAAAATGTTTTTCATATGGCACCTCCAGGGTGGGTTTAAGCTTCACATCTCTCCTAAGTTCCAGTGGATAACGCGGCCCATGCTTAAAATCACATCCAGGCACCCTAAGTTATAAGCTACTGAATGGAAACAGCCTGGGAACATGTGGACAGGGCGAGGCAGGCAATCCATTTCATGTGTTTATACTCAAGGCCGAGGAGCAAGGCAGGTCTGCGCCGTCTCTCCCCAGGCTACGACTTTTTGTTTGACACAGATCGGCTCAACTTTGTTTACCGTTTCCTTGATTTTTTTCTATTTGGTTCCCTCTCTGCACAGCTGCGGGGCTAAACACGTGTTTGTGTTGCAGAGCTCAGTGCGATGTTGGAAGTCCCTCGGTTCAGAGTTGAGGCTTTTGACTGATGGACGGGTTCCCCTCTGGCCATGGTATCCTGCCTTTCTGCTTAATAACACTCACTTGTGCGGCATCAGAGGAGAGACGGAAAAACCTCGACAGGAAGGGCTGAAATCTGAGGAGGGTTGCTTTGATTTAGCTTGAAGTCTTTCGGTTTCTCTTTTTAGGTTTTCATGTAGCCCATTCTTTAAGTGATAGACAATTGCAGGCATTATAAATACATCTACTGCAATGTGTAGTTCACAGCACTTCGCAGTCTGCCAAGTGACACTTTCCCAGCAATATTTCTCACATGATGTAGGCTTCTACACTGATAAGGTGTTAACTTACGTGTAAATCTAGTCATTTATTTTGAAAGACATTCCACTCTATATTTGTCTTCTTTCCGCACCATAGCAGATAAAGCAATTTGCACCCTTCTATATAATTGTCTCCTTTTTAAAACCACCTTTTAAATAGTTTGAAAAGGTGCCACTGAAATGAGGCAATTTAAGATGTTTGCTATAAGATGGGTGTAGGGTGTTGCAATCAGGGGTCAGGGATTCACTCAGGTGGGCATATGCAAACAGCCGCACATATGTAAGGCATAGGGCAAAGTAACAAATGGCCTGAGAGAATGACAGATGAGTTTCGCCGATAGGATGAAATGGCACGCAAGGTGCATAGGGGGGGATGACGCACCATCCATCCATCCCAGTCTGCAGGTGATCCATCAGTACGCGCTGGGGTCTGGTAAAGGGCAACCCGGGAGATGTAGCGCGAGACAAACCCCTGTCGGCCAGATGTTGAACGCTATTCCTGGGATGGGATCGTGTGTGTGTGTGTGTGTGTGTGTGTGTGTGTGTGTGTGTGTGTGTGTGTGTGTGTGTGTGTGTGTGTGTGTGTGTGTCATGCATGAGAATGAAGTCTGTGGGAGGGCTGCGAGAGACCCAGCTGTGTGTGTAAGACAGAGAGGCATAGCATTACCATGGGAATTCAAGCGTACTTAAAGTAGATGTAAGAGATCTCGGTGTGTTTGTGCATATATTTTGAAAGAGAGTATGCTCAAATGTGTGTATGACTGAGGTGGAGCTGTGTGTGCGAGATTCAGCGATACAGTGGGAATACTTGAATATGTGAGTCTCCAGCTGTGTGTGAGTTACACCCCCGTGATTCAAACATGTTGAAGGTTATCTGCGTGCATTCAGAGCTCTGGTACGGTTGTGTCAACCAGCTCGGCACAAAGCCTCCACATCCTCGCTCGCAGCCACATTACAAAGGGTTAAAACAATATCCTCTCTGATAACTCTCGGCTGAATGGGAGTGAGATTTGCTCCGGTGATTATGCAGTCAGACACAGCAGACACTTTGAAGCGTGATCATACTGTTGATGACGCGAGAGTGCACGGATAAAATGACAGTTTTGTATTCACATATACGCCGCCCACCTCCCGCCAACACTACGACACACACACTCTAATATACACACACTAATCCCCAGACTGTTTGCCCTACATGCTAGAGTAAAAAGTGTGCTGAAAATACCAATCTGGGGGTTTCGACTTTGAAATGGACCTCGGTTTCTCCAGGTGCCTGAGGTCGTGAAATCCGAATAAGATGCCTCCGGAGAAGATTGTTTGTCAAACATAATTGTACTTCTCCGTGTTCTCCAGCTCTGGTGTGTTTGCATGAGAAAAGGAAAAGGGCCAGAGGCGCTGGAACAGACAGGCATGCGTGGACTAAAAGTCACGCTGGTTCGAGGAAGGTGCATTTCGGTTGCTGCTGAACAGCGCTAAGAGACGGGAGCATCAACATGCACCATCACACACTCACTCTGGGCCTTAGCTTCAGGCTGCCGTTGAATACTTCTGAGTACACATTGTGTGCGTCATAGCACAGCAGGGAAGGGAGTGACACACAATGGCAGAGGAGAAGATGCTCAAGGTACATGGTCGACAATACGATACAAAAGCCATAGTTAACAAAGCAATGTTTTAATACATCACTACTTAAATACAGCTCCTATTCAGTTTAAAAGTATTTATATTATTCTCATGACGCACCATATGTTGATTTTTAAAGAGGCCCTATTATCCTTCTTGGGGTTTTCCCTTTCCTGTAGTGTTTTATATAGGTTTTAGTGCATGTCAATGATCTGCAGAGGCTCACATCTTAATGCTTCTCTCCCACACACTAGGGCTGAACGATTAATCGATTTTAAATCTTGTGTGTCAGTCATCTACACCAATCAGAGTGCTGTGCTCCACATGTACCAGCCATTGTTAACCAATCAGAAGTGGCCCATGATAGAAGGTGATAGACAGATTGATCCAATCACCTGCCAAGTGCTTTTGAAAGTGCCTGCCCTTTCCAAATGGCTTCCAATGGAGCTTTCCTAGATGGTTTCTGAGTCAGGTTAGTAACGCTCCATCACATGTTTCTATTACAGGGTGAATCTTAAACTGAAGCTTGACTTTAAAGCAACCCAACGAAAATGTCATGTAAGTTTAGTTTTTTCACTCGTAGCTCGGGCTGCGGGGGTGCTAGAGACGGGAGCACGTTGATACCACCTTCCTAGCCGGAGTTATGGCCGCATTTTACAATAAACTTCCGTTGGGTCGCTTAAAAACAAATATCGCAAATCGAATCGCAATATTTGTCAGAGAAATCGCAATTAGATTTTTTCCCAAAATCGTGCAGCCCTACCACACACTCATTAAATAACCTTCAATTATTTCAACTCTTGTTTGCCTTATAATCATAAAGACGATGCGATGGAATAATATAAATGAGATACATGGTCTCCTGCATTGTGAAAGCATGAGGCGAAACCCTTTAACATTCTGCAGAACAGACAAAGGTTTTTCTCCGCATTCTCTGACAGCTTAACCTTTTTCGAGCTTCAGTGTGACACGTGAAGACTGAATGTTTAAATCTTAATTGAGAGTTTCTCAAGTCCTCGGTTGGACATTAAAATGTGTGAACACACACACACACACACACACACAACGATATCATTTACTCCTGTTGTTTTAAGGCTTTATTTGATATCCTCCACTGCCTTGTGTTGACACCATCTGAATATCTCTTTTAATTCAATGTTCTGTCATCTATTAGTCCAGTGGTTTTCAAACTGTGGGGCGCGGCCCCTGGTGGGTCGCGGAGGTACTGCAGGGGGGGGCGCGGCCCCTGGTGGGTCGCGGAGGTACTGCAGGGGGGGCGCGGGAAGATTTTTTTATTTTATTATTTTCTCCTTTTAGCTTTGTGAAGCACCTTGAGATGACGTTTTTAAAGTGTGCTATATAAATCAAATGTATTATTATTATTATTCAATTGTAAAACACTGCTCGAAAATATCTCATTGGTCAGAGAGCTGTGGGCATAATGCTGCCTTTTGCAACATCCTACTTGTGTGAGATCGGCTTTTCTTGCTGCCATCAAATCGAAATACAGATCAAAGCTGAACATTGAGAATGAACTGAGGGGCAGTCTCAAAACAGCAGCCCCGCTTTGAGAAGATCTGCGAGGGAAAGCAAGCACACACAAGTCATTGATGAGCTATGTGTGGAATAGGAATGGTAAAGTGATGTGATCGTTTGCAACCTGCAGTAGAAATAGTAGTTCATTCATATATTTTCCTTAAAGAAATTTGAATTTAAAAATGTACTACTCTACGCCAACCAATTTTAATTAGGCCAAATTAATTCACAGTATCCATTACAAGCACTTTTGTCCATGTGTAATCCATAATAAAATATAAAAGTATAGTTGGATCTTTGTATCTTCTTATTATCAGCAGAGAAAATGTAATGTTTTTACAACAATATACAATTAATCCTACCAATATAGATGGGAACCGGGTTGGGGGGCCCGAGAATATTTCCAATTACCCAAGGGGGGCCCGACTGAAAAAGTTTGGGAACCACTGTATTAGTCAATTACTTTTCCTGATGAATTGGGGTTTTGTATCCAAGTCATGATTGTGACAACAGTAGGACCAGATCTCACTGTCTGGGTGTTTCCCAATGTCGAGTACGCTTGCTTGGTAGCACATGTCTTCTGAGTCACTTGCTTCAGAAGCAAGGCAAGAACACTTCCTGGCATTCGGGGAAACGAAGAGTGGAACAGGCTAGCAAGTGTGCATAAGCCCCGCCTTACATTTTCCGCCACAGATTTGGGGAAATTGGTCCGTGCGCAAAGCATTGTGGGGATTTTAAGACCGCGGAGTCTACACGTGTGCAGCCTCGAAATGTCTCGCGACGAAGTACGCTCGGTAGAATTCCAAGTATGCTGGACATTGCAGCAGCCTTCCTCGACATTGAGAAACACCCTCTGTCTCTCCCCTCGTAGCTCCAGTGGGACTACTCATGATAAATATATCCATTTATGATCGATTCATCTAAAAAAAAGTTATGCTATCCAGAGTTAGTATGGATCAAGCTGTCTCGTGTCATGCATCGCCTAATTTGTACACCGCTTGATGCTACTGAACTTGGAGAGGTGTTTTAATCATGTTTACATTAATGTAGAAATATATGTGTAAATGCAGCCAAAAAGGCACTCATTCACTCACTCATTTTAGTTACAGAATGACAGCATTAGGGATATCTGCACTGGTTAATGGTGCGTCCAGATTGCAACGGGCTGATTAATTGATTAGGCTCCATTAGCGAAGGAGCATTAGAAGTGCTATTCATTTTTCAGCAGTAGCAGCAGCGCCCCTACCCGCGCTGCTGGAGAGCAGATGGCTTTGAATGATGTATTTTGTTGGAACAGTAAATATTGACAAGTGTGTCAGGGCGGCTCCTCCAGCTCCCCACAGATGATGCAATCAGAGATCATTCTTAGTGACCTCTGGAGAACATGTGCTTAAATTCATTGTGGCCAGAAAAAAAAAGGGTAGGTGAGAAACTGTGCTTCAATCCCTTGTGTTACGCTCTATTGTGAATGCATATGTATAGAGGGGGAGTATACAATGGGAATGGTCGGATTTTTAATGGCATCGGTTTGGCATGGGGAGAACGAGATAACAATGGGTCCTTGTCTGGCTCCACTTTGCCTCCAGTCACAATAGCGCCGCGTCATTTCAATCGGAAAGCCAAGAAAACTCATTTCTGAGCCGCCTTGACATCAATTGCACTCTTCCGCGCAGTGGCAATTGTAAATCGATTGCTTCACGCTGATCCCCCTTTCCAGACTGGGTGAAATTTAGCCAATTTCAGACACAACATCGAAACTGTAAAGCGACATGGAGAGACCCGTGAAAGTAAAAATACAGTTATTACTTGCAATGAAATTATGTTTCTCTGTCTAAGCATCAAATACATGTGGTACCTTTTTAATATAAGAAGCTTTGAGGAACATTAAAAGGACTCCAAATGTTCCAATCCACCCTTATTGCATGTCCATTCGCTGTGGGGAACCAGTAGAGTACATGTGCAAACACAGCAAGATGTCATTAAGATATTGATCAAGGGTCTTCCTTGCTGAGAGGAGACAGCGCTGCCAAGTGAGAGGCATCGGTTACCAGCCAGGAAGATGGACCCCCGGGGGTTTGGACACCATCAAGGTGTTAAGTTAACCCAGGTCAGTGGCTCCAAGGTGGCAGGGAGCCACATCATTGAAACCTTCCCCAGCAGGGAGGCTCTTAAAGCTACAAATGGTATACATACTGAAGTCAGATTACTTTAGATAGTACAATGACTCCAATACATGTAAGGCAAGTTTATTTATATAGCACCTTTCAATACAAGGCAATGCAAAGTGCTTTACACAAATGAAAGACATTAAGAGAATGGTATTTAAAAGCAGAGATAATAAAACGTGAATAACAAGAAGGTACATGAATTCAAGTTACAGTGCAGTGTGAGATACACACATCTCAAATATAACTACTTCTGTTACTTGCATTTTCTTAAAGAGGCCCTATGCTGTAGTGTAGAGTGTTATATACGCTTTGGGTTTTTTGTGCATGTAAATGGTCTGCAAAGGCTTAAATCCCTTGCCTGAAACGCTTTCAACGATTCTCTTATTATGCACGGTTTTTACGAGTCTGTTATTCCATTACGTTTATTTATTGTGTTCCTTTCTGTTTGTCTTCCTATGTGTTAATGTTGATGTCAAGCACTTTGAATTGCCTCTGTGTCTGAACATGTGCTGTACAAATTACCTTACCTCCATTGGACTCCTTTGTCAATAAATACTAATATGAACCGGAACATTTGCAGAATATGTCCCGACCCTAACCACGCCTCGACAAATATAACGTGTTTGATCAAATGTGGTTTTTCCAGGCAGCGGTTTATCCTTCCAGAGAGATGTGTTGTTGTTATTATTGTTCGCCAACCAGTCATCGCCCCCGGGAGAAAACCACAGATGATGCTCAGATGAAGTGTCTTTCTCGGAAACTGTGGGAATAATAGCTCCTTTCTTTCTATCTCCACTGCTTCTTCCATCCTTCTCTGTATTTTAGACCCTGAGAGTCAGCGGGCCGCCTCCCGTTCTACTCCTTCATCCATGAAGACACAGGAAATTAGATTATCCTTGGTCAATGTTTACGTTTCAATATGGTGGTGCTGGTTGGCAAAGGATGTGGGTGTTATTTAACGCTACAAAAAAGTATAATCAAATACATAATTGTATCCTCAAATATAAAATCAGCACATTTCTCCTTTCAATAACATCCTAGATCAGGGGTGCCCACACTTTTTCAGCTTGGGAGCTACTTTTACTACCTACCTACAGGGAGCGGGGGGGGGTGCTAGTGGATTGAACGGCGGATAAACTGTGGCGCGCTTACACTAATTGTGTTGCCTTTCTTGGAAGATGAATATTAGTTTCAAAGTGAAACTGTTCAATATACATCATTAAGGTTGATTTGCATTGTTTATACTGCCCCCATGTGTTCGTTTGTGGTACCTAGGATGTGTGCATGTAATAGGGAATTTCTTCAGTTGACGTCACGACATGCAGCCGACTCCCGGTGCTGCAGAGTTCCTTTATTATTACGCTTTTGCTTTGGATACTATTGATCTGTAAGTACCAGAACATAATGTATAACCTGTGTAATATGTTGTAGAAAATGTGAGTCTGTAACATTTTCCCTGTATGAAGAGTTTGTTAGACCATGCTTAATTTAGCTAGCAGCTAGCTTTACATTTAGCTTGCTAGTCGTAGCATTATTGTCAATGCACTATGTTAGGCTTATTGCATTATTAATGTTGGCGTGTTTATTGCACTTACATTTACAGTGGACTGTCCACTTCAAGTAGGGAATGAGTCCTTACCCCAAGTGAAGGAGTTCAAGTATCTCGGGGTCTTGTTCTCGAGTGAGGGAACAATGGAGTGTGAGATGGGCCGGAGAATCGGAGCAGCGGGAGCGGTACTGCAGTCGCTTTACCGCACCGTTGTGACGAAAAGGGAGCTGAGCCAGAAGGCAAAGCTCTCTGTCTACCGGGCCATTTCCGTTCCTACCCTCACCTATGGTCATGAAGGATGGGTCATGACCGAAAGAACGAGATCGCGGATACAAGCGGCCGAGATGGGTTTTCTCCGCAGGGTGGCTGGTGTCTCCCTTAGGGATAAGGTGAGAAGTTCGGTCATCCGGGAGGGACTCGGAGTTGACCCGCTCCTCCTTCGCGTCGAAAGGAGCCAGTTGAGGTGGTTCGGGCACCTAGTTAGGATGCCACCTGGGCGCCTCCCTAGGGAGGTGTTCCAGGCACGTCCAGCTGGGAAGAGACCAAGGGGTAGACCTAGGACCAGGTGGAGGGATTATATCTCTTCGCTGGCCTGGGAGCGCCTTGGGATCCCCCAGTCAGAGCTGGTTGATGTCGCCAGGGAAAAGAAAGTTTGGGGCTCTCTGCTGGAACTGCTACCCCCGCGACCCGACCACGGATAAGCGGGAGAAGATGGATGGATGGATGGACATTTACAGTAAGCTGTTGTTTTCATATGCCTTTGATGGTAAAATGGTGGATTGTATTTGTTTGGTTAAATGGGTTTAATTAGTAGCATTACATACAGATGCTGTGTACATGTATGAGTGTATGTATGAGACGCAGACTAATTGAATTAATGTGTGTATATCAGTTATATGTGTACTAATGTATGCTTTATTTCTGTATTGTATTTCTAGTTTCACAATGAGAATCGTACAGTAAACATCAAGAAAAGCCAAAGCCTTGTGATTATTGGAGGATTCAAGTTGTTAGCTACCTGTCTAGCTTTGCATAGCCGCACACTGCGAGGGCAGAACACTAATTGAGCCGCATAAGCGCATAATAGTGCACCGCTTTGTGCTCCAGATGAGGAGGTGAGGCCCCCTCATAACGGCATGAACCCGTGTGGCACAATACAACTCAGACTGGCTGCCTGTACGTCAATCATGCTCCAGATGAGGAGGTGAGGCCCCCTCATAACGGCATGAACCCGTATGGCACAATACAACTCAGACTGGCTGACCTGTACGTCAATCAAGTGGCAAATGCCATAGTAAGGATGGATGATGGTGATCTACCCACACTACCTTTGCGATCGACGTATTGGGCACCCCTGTCCTAGATGATGTGCTTTTTTAATCCGTTTGAGTTCACTGTGACTTGTCTGACCTTCCTCTTGTCTTTCTTGGCTTAAAGCTTATCTATAACCTGCTGTGTTATTGATCTCTGCAGTGCCTTTTACTCATGATGATGGTGAGCGCGTTTCTTATAAAGCCCGTTGTAAAGTTGCAATACAGATAGTTTATAGAGAGATAGACTGAGGAGAACATATTAAAACTGAATGACCAAAACCACCTAGCATTGCCTTTGCACACGACGTCCAAACAAACATTTTGAGAGTTTGTTGAGCAGGACTCTCGGGATCGTCACGTCTTTCTAGCATTGCCTTGTGCAGAGCAGAGACTAAAACAAGTCACAACCCTTCCCAAAAAAAAATGAACCCTTTCAGCTTTTTGCATCGTTCCTATCTGGGTAGAAATGTGACTCAAACAATATGTTCCCTAGTAAGTCATTAGAAGAGTCAACCCAAAATGATGCTATTGTTCCATTAAACACAATGCATTCTGGGTATGTAAAGAAAAGGGAACACCATGAACAATTCTTGTAAACTGTGCTAATATTTAAAACACATTTCCTTCCTTGTAAAAAATATACAAAGCAATTTTTTAAAACCATTTTGACATGTGTTGTAAATATTCACATGTGTCAGATTGGTGGTGCTACGTGTCCTTGCCGTAGTAATATTTTCTATTAACTGCCAAAATATCTAACATGTCACTGTGATGCTTTACTGTGCAAACTATAATTAACCAATCATTTGTTTAGCTGTTACACATTGTTTAATTTACAGACTATAGCTTCGGTTAATTCAAGATCCATTTCACTCCGAAAAAATATATACAAAGCAAATTCTTTGATTCATTTCACATGAAATATGTAATGCTTTTTAAGATTCTGGTCTTCCTTGCGCATTGCTCCGTTTTCTGGCAATTTCTATCAAAAATGTACAGTGTAAAAGTGAAATGGCCAACATGTCACCGCCGTGCCATTTTGCGCATAACAGGGGAATATTTTGTCAGCGGTTCCACATGTCGATCTCAATTGATTTACAGTCAATAGCCTGGGTTAATTTAAGGTCTATATGTTAATTGGGCTGTTCAGACAGCTGTTTCAAACACACACCAGATGATGCACAGTGTGTGTGTGTGTGTGTGTGTGTGTGTGTGTGTGTGTGTGTGTGTGTGTGTGTGTGTATCCAGCTGTGTTGTCTCGGAGCCAAATAAAGAGCACCAAGAAAGCAGGCCAATGAGTAATGAACATTTCTCGATTTAGAAATGATGCGATGATCGGCTATTTATAGACACCACCGATCAACTATTTGAATGTTAGCTTACAACAAATGGTGGCTTATCAATTAGCACCCTATGATTAGATCAAAATGGCACAATACATTTCAGCATAGAGTACACAACAGCAAGACATTTGGCCAGATGAACGTTTCTCGATTTAGAAATTATGTGAAATCTTTATAGACACCACCAATCAAATATTTGAATATTAGCTTACAACGAAAGATGGCTTATCAATTAGCACCCTATGATTAGATCAATGTTTTAGCCAATAAAACAGCAAGACATCCGTGTCCATATGCATGAAAAACATGGAGCTGCTCATCATGTTGTGTAATAGAAGCTTCGAATGAAGAACAAAGCGAGTCTTGTCCGAACTAAATGTGTTTACTTTATATTAAAGGTGGGGTAGGTAATTCACTTCAGAAACACTTTTTGTTATATTCCATGGAATGCTCTTAACATCCCGATAGCAAGGAATACATGAAATGCTTTGACAATAAATCCATAAAAATATTTCATCTGTGGAAGCTGTGGCGCTGTAAAAAGCACGACCAATCATCTGAGCCGGCCCGGCTAAAGTAACTGGATGGCCTACCTGCCTGTCAGACTTCCATCTGTACCCTCATTGGTCATGTGCGCGTTCGTGTGTGTTGGAAGAGGGGCTCTGTAAGGAAGTCTGAAGGAAGGGGCAGATTGTTTCCGGCTGCGTACTTTCAAATTCTAGCGCACTCGAGCTGCTTTCTCCATTCTTACCTACCCCACCTTTAAAGCAACAGTTTCCAACATGAACGGTTGAAGACGGAGAAATAGCAAGGACACATTCAAAGGGAAATAGCAGGACACATACTCGCACCTCAAAATAAAAGCATTTCCTGTGAAACATTTTACCCTTAACTTCTGTCAAGAAGCAAATAAACAAATGTTTTTACTGCCTTAAATAAAAGAAGTTACAACACATCATAGCTTCACAAGCGGTCAGCCGCATGGTGCCTTTGAGCGCTCAGTCGGTCCATTACATGACTGACAGGGGTGTGCTTAGATTCTGTGTAACCAAGCATATTATGTTGCATTCTGGCCCACCTGTCTAAATGCAAGTTGGGCTCTCCACTGATGTAGTACACCACACACACACACACACACACACACAGTGGCGGTTCTAGACCAATTTGACTGGGGGGGCCACTGGGGGACCAGTTATTTTCTGAGGGGGGCTCAATAAATGCAGGACGAAAAAGAGAACTAGAGAGTATGAAGTAATTGCGCATAAGAAAACAATGCAATACAGTTATTGGTATTTGTTTCAGTACACTTATTTATTTCAGATAGATCTTATAGTTATTACTGTTAGCTTCAGCTTAAGTTATAGTGCAATGTTTGCACTAACACCATATTTATATAAAAATAAAGGCAATGAACAGTTACATCTCTACTTTACATAAGGGTGTCTGCACAATCTCACATTACAGCAACAAAATCCTGAGTACCAGAAAATATACATTAAAAAAAATAAACTTTTCATTGTTAGGGGGGCCACAGGGGGGTCAGAGGTCAGTGTTAGGGGGCACTGGCCCCCCTGCCCCCCCTAGAACCGCCCCTGACACACACATTCATTATTTAGCTGCAAGAATGCAAATCAAAGCACGGCGCTCGGAGGTAGGGCTTGTGGAGGACAAGGTAAAGTGAGGAGAAGAAGTCATTTTTACAGTGTCCTTCTCTAAGCCTTATTACTCAGGAAGAAAATGAACACAACTGATACATAATAAAAAGGGCTGAAAAACCTTGGCTATCTCTAAAACACTCTTTTCTCTTAAACAAAGGGAGTGGAAAAAGACTTTGTCAGCAGCTCGGGCATCTGTCTCTTTTCCCTCCTGCTCGCCTTGAGATAAAAGAATCAGCAAATTGGCATGATGATTGTTAATGGGATCTTTATTAACCAAATTATTGTCTCGCTGATAATTGCTTTCTCAATGTCATGTAACTGTTTTACACTGTCATTTAATTAATGTTGGGCATTTATGGAGTGTATTAGCCCACATCAGGGTGACTCTCCATCACCTCTCTGATGAGGATAATCATGCAGATTTTTACTAGACGGAGTTATGCTGCATTTCAGAACCGTGCGGATAAATCCACGGTGTAATAAAATGAGAACATTGTGTGCAAGTATTTGTTGCACATGCATACACACATAAGGGTGCATTAGAAAGCACAAGCATCCATCTAAAATACAATTGTGCTGCAGCGACAGAGATGAGCTTTTAATTAGTGGCCCGGCAGACTTAACCCCACCTCATCATTCTACCTGAACTAAGACCCCGCGATTAATTGACTGCTCCAAGTTGTCATGGAGCTTCATTTCCTCAGGACACGTCGAGTGTGCAACACATATTGCTTGCGTAAATATTGAGTCTTTAGTAATGACATATGGTGAACAGGGCTTTGATGCTCCATCTTCCCCCCATTGCCGTGAGATGCATTCATGTGTCTTAGTCTGCCTGTAAGATTAAAACCCCATCATGAAATGTTTTTATTCCCATTTCTCTTTTTGCAAATCGGTACAGGTTTAATTGTTCTTTTCAACCGTCACAAAGTTGCTCGCTGCCCTCAGCTGGTGACTCTATTACGGCTCCGTCTGACTGTCAAGACAATGTGAAGTGCGTTTTTGAAATGTCAGAAAAATAGAATGCAAATTAGATGCATTTTCATTAGCTATAGGTGGAAGGGAATAAATAGCCTTTTAGAGTATAACTTGCTCAGACAGAAAATAAACCCAGTGGATTTAAAGCATGTAACCAAGCTATATTACATAGTGCATTATATGGAGAATGTTGCCATCAGTACAGTGACAACACACTCTTCCATTTCCATACAGCTAAAGTCTAAATAAAAGGTTCATAAAGCACTGTTTGGTTTCAACACAACTGCACTTATTTAGATTGGAATAAAAGTGACCACAGCAGAATATGCACAAGCTTGTTTTGCATGCTATGATTAGACATGCCAGCGATGATGTACGAGGGGCACCTGAGATGATAAGGTACCATGGGATGCAGAAAGCAAGCCATGGCCAATAAGCATGCTCCTGCCTTGGGCTACACTTATATATATACAGACCCGGGTACTTACACGTCCAGAGCAAGGAGTAATCGCTCTGCCAAGGAATGCAGACCTCAAAACTCACGAGGGGATTTTGAGAATGAAAGAAAAGGGCTAAAGAAATAGAATAAGGTTTCTACCATGGGTATCGCTGGATAAACATTTCAATCTAACGGCTAAGCAATATAAACTCTTTCTAAAAGGTCAAAGTTACCCAATTATTATCTTCTTTGCCTTTCCAAAAAGCGTATGGGCTTCTTGTGACCTCAAGCAATAGACACAACAAATATCAATAAAAAATACACTTAGGGCAAAGCGGTGTACATTTTGATGACCCGTGTTCGGTTGTAAGCCATTAAATATTACCCACTGTACTTGTAATTATATTTTTGCTATTACGCACGTCTCAGGGTCTGGCAAGGACAAACCAAGAAAGGGGAACTGACTAATAAATGACACTGTAAAACAAATGATGGCTTTCGGCTTTATTTCCTGCTAAATGGTGACCGAAATACCAGCGATTCCTTTGTTCCTTCAGGTATTGGCAGCTGCACCCCGTTATAAATGTCTCGGCAGAATTGTAGGCCGAGTGAAACACAGGAATTAGTTACCTCTATTTACGCTCTGCTGCCGATATTCTCCCCCCCCCCATTAAGCTTTCCCCCACAGATTTACGGGCGGAGGAAGGATGTACGGCTGCCGTGGTGCAATCTTGATCTTACGATAGTGAATCTGGAGCAGTGCCTGTGAACTCTGCAGGGAAGAAGCTTTTATATTCAACCTCATCAGTTATACCTGGCTACACAAACACATACTCACACTGAGCATCATCTCCCTGGGTTGATAATCTCTGCCTGTAAACTCACGGAAAATGACTGTTTGGAGAACGACAAAAACTCCAAATCTTGCCAAGTGTCTAATATCTATCAGAATATGTCTCTACTCCTGATATAAGACACACGCACTTCAGAAGTAGCACTGCAGTGAGATATCAAGTCTTGTTTTTAGACAATGCATCATCTTGTTAAGTAGAAAAATCGTATTTTGAGTCGTATCTCAGATGAAACACATCTATTCGAAAATCACCAACTAACATCAGACACAGAAAACTTTTGAGCATTATATTGAAACAACATTTCCTGATTCTGGTCAAATATAGTTCAAAATGAGTTCTCCCAGCTAATTACAAGATGTGATTTATCTAAATATCCCTTCTTATTTCAAGACATCTTACCAAGCACATGTTCACTTGTTCTACTGGCAGATTTTTGGACTTATTTCAAGTGAAAACTGCTTATTTTCATTATTGTTTAACTTGTTTTTGGAGCACTATTTGTTCCAGTGTGGTCATTATACAGCGAGTACTGCAGCACCTGGAGAGCGACGCAACTCAAGATGCATTGATAACCTTATTGACCTACAGGTTTATATAACGGATGCAATTTGTGTAGGTTTTCTATTTGGCTGTCAAACATCATTACAATGGTTTCCACTGAGGAATAGCAGTGAGGTTTTTTTTTTGTTGCAGAGTCAGTTTTCCGTATAATAGAAAAACATATTAGTCATCTTTTTCCCCCTCGCACTACACTTCATAAGATCTCATGCTCAGCTGAATATTTTTCAACATTTCTGGTAACTATCAAAAAATGTTGCTCGACAAATTCTGCCATGATTTATTAGATCTGCTCTCGCATTTCTCCTGACTCATTGTTGATGTCAAGCTGGAGTTGTTTTATTCATAAAGCGGACAGATGTTAGTCTTTTAGACTCATCAAACATACTTTCAAGGTCAACCAGCAGGTTTTTAAATCATTAAATACTTTACTTTGACTAATCTTTCATTGGTAAACAGAGCAGATGAGTGTTTTGAATCGGTGTGAGTAAGCCCCTTAAATATATCTATTCCTGAAAGCCAATGACCATTGTCCAACATCTTGTTTCATGAGGTGCTCTCAGCGATGCCAGAAATACATCAAAATATACATTTATTTAGTGTATTAAAAGAAATGTGTTTAAGATCTTTCCCTGCAGAGTTGTAGAGCTGTTTAAAGGTCATGCTTTTCTGGTTATCACCCGTCCCCTTGTGTTATGAAGGTTGTTCTGCATGTAAACGGTCTGCAGAGTCACAAGCCCTCAAAGTGCACCCTGTAGCGAGTAAAACTCTAACACAGAGAAGACCTGTCTGTGCTGCCCCAGAACGCCTCGTTGGACATTTATCTTTTTCCATTTGTTTCTTCCGGGAACCCAAATGGACCAATCCGTGGAGCTCCTCACACACCAGGACCCTTGGCTAACTAACAGGGAGTCCCATTGACTTGCATAGAGCTCCCTGGTTGGTAATAGACGAGTTGGGGTCGTGGAGCAATGCTCTCCGCAGACCCGTTCTCACAGCGTTAGAAACCTTTTTCTTACTCAATATCAAGCCACACTTATTGTTTTTACTTCGGCTGTGAGTGTGTGTGTGAGTGAGTGTGTGAGTGAGTGAGTGAGTGAGTGAGTGAGTGAGTGAGTGAGTGAGTGAGTGAGTGAGTGAGTGAGTGAGTGAGTGAGTGAGTGAGTGAGTGTGCTCAGGATGAGTTTCGCATTGTCTCGTTGTATCGCCGACCCGGAAACCACACCAGTAAGCCAGGTCACTGAGCAGCGAGCCTCGCAACGTCCCGACCAATCAGAACACACTGGGCTCACGGGGAGGGGGGGGGGGGGCAGGAGCTCCAACAAGCCATGTAGGACAGAGAGTGAATACACAGACTATACAGAGATGCTATGAGAAACCAATGTGAGTTTGGAACATCGCACAATTTAAATCTATTCTAGTCGACCTCAACAATGGAATTATGATTAGTAGAAATGGCCATGACATGGGACCTTTAAGATAAACTGTTCTGGTTTTCGTGGACGTAACATAAAGCTGCACTTAAAAAAAAAAGGGCTTTTAGTATAATTAGTTTCCCCACCTCCACAACTACTTCTTCTCAAATGAATGGGCCCCTAAACGTCTATCAGCTGAAAACATTTAGCAGCGCTTTACTGTGCCTCAATCACGGCCAATGCTTTCAAGCATTATTATCGTGTTGCTTTGCATAAGATAGAAACATTCGCAGTGTGCATTAACTACACTACAATTCAGCCCAGAGCCCAGAAAACTTGCAGAAGGTAAAAAAAAAGGGACCTTAGATCAGAACGGAGGCACTTTATGATTATCTCTTTATCTGCATTTCACGGTCTAACATAGGAAGCTTAGCAACTGATGTCAATCATTCTACATGAAGCCTTGCTGCTAGTGTCACTCCACTAATAGTTATAATAACCCAAGGAAAGTGTCAAGGTTTGCTAGAAGAGCTCCTGAATAATGCCATTTGTTAAAAGCCCGTTCTTTAGACTGGCAGCGCGACAGGAGCACAATCTTATTAAGAAGGAATTAAATAGGCCATCGCAGCATGCAATAGCCCATAACTTTAAAAACAACTTTCAACGGATCAGCTGGTTGGTTTTAAAGTCTAGCTCGATTTGATTTTTGCTCATTGGTCTCAACTGTGCCACATTTGGAACCTCAGCAATTAAGCTAAGCAAACAGCTGGCTGATAACAAAGACTCTGGAAGTACAAAAGGTGTTTTTCAATCCAGCTGGCTTCTCAAACATTATCTGGAGGAACCAATGCTCTCACCTGCGAGATAAATGCCTCCTCATCTCCGGTCTGACCAAACACGTTTAGCAAATATTCAAAGTGTTCACAAAGCCACAGGCCGTCTTGTCGCCTCGCAGGGAAATGAGATTCAGACAACACGTCGGGGGGTGTGCGACTGGCTGTTGTCGAGGCCCACATTCACATTGTTTCCTCTTTTGTTGTGCTGTCATGGGACGATGTCGCAGATCAGCACCTGCTTGTTTATGCCAGCATCAAGCAAGAAGAGCCCCGGACTAACGCTGCGGTGTTACAGCTGGCCTTGGATTGCTGACACAAATGCACACACGCATACATAAATATATCTGCTGCCTCCTCTTAAAAACACAGAGATAACACACCTGCAGTATCAGGTTGCAAACTCAGCCCTCAACAAGGATAGGGGCGTTCAGATCTGCATCTTTTCAGAAACACACACAGAGAGAGGGCAAAAGTACACACATACTTTACTCAAGTAGAAGTACAGATACTCGTGTTTAAAAGTACTCTGGTGAAAGTAGAAGTACTGACTAAACTTCTTTACTCAAGTGAAAGTAAAGAGGCTTTGAAATGTACTTCAGTAAAAAGTACCCATAACTAGCAGCTGCTTTAAAGAGTACCTGACCTCCCTTTATATCAATAGAACAATAATGTCATTGTTAGCTAATGAATGTTTCCATGCTGAACAACGGCAACATGACAACGTTTCCATTGGTCCCTCTTCTTTAGAGAAGACCAGGAAATGATGGATACACGCAGTGGCGGCTGGTGGAAAATATTTTTGGTGGGGCTGTTGATGAGTAAAAAACATTTTTTTGGGAGAAATGACCCCTTAAATTAGGACTTCTGTTGATGTAATGGCGCGTTTCCAGTGCAGCGCGGAGCTCGCTTTAATGCTGCGTTCAGACCGGACGCGATGCGAATATTCGCTTCGCTCTAAACGCTCCTATCGCATCGCTCAAGTCGCTCGAGTTTCACCGCGGCTGCCAGCTGTGTTTACTCGCATCATTCAAACAAGACGCGCTGGCTCGGGAGCTACAACAAAATGAACATATTTTACCGTGATTAAATTGTAATACACGTTTCCAAATGATGCCGACGTAACAACATACTGATACCGGTTAGTAAAAACCATGAATTAATGCTTTGACAAGTCTGCAGACAGACGGCAGGCGAAAAACCTTTTAGAATGCTTGTTTTCTGAATGGAGCTTGGCTAAGCTAACGTTGTATTTGCTCCGACCGTCCACACTCACAACAATGGCCTATACAGACATAAATAAACCAGCGACTGTATTCTCCATGACACAGACAGTCTGTGGTTTGTACTTGTTTAACTTTTGTCTAGCATGGGAAACAAAAGATAGCATTTACTTGTTTGGGTGCGGACCGAGGTCCGGCGACTCCACCTGCACACCATTCTCATCCAACTACTGCGTCACCTTGGTCACTCACGAGTCTAAAAAGCAACTCACGTCAACACACGTAAGCAACGTGGACGCCAACGTGAGCGCCCTCATGACCAAAATATTTGACGGCGCTGATTGGCTGAAATTATGTTTCGGCGGCACAGTTTACTATTGAGACTTTTGCAACGTGCTGGTTGCTGCTGTTTGTCTCGGGGGCTCCGCCCGGTAATGATAAACTAATGCCACGGGCAAGGCCAGGCAGGAAACATCGTAACACAATTTTAAACGAGATTTTATTGTAGATTATACATTTTACTGATACCAATTGTATGATATTTACCTTGTTCATTACAAATAAAAATATAAACATTTTTTTTTTTAATATATATTTTTTTAATTTAATATATTTTTTTATATATTTTTTTGTATGTGGGAAGAGGTGGGGCGGTGCCCCTAGCGCCCCTATGGGCCGGCCGCCACTGGATACACGGATCGTGTTCAAATCAATAGGCACGCAATGACTCTAAAGAATAATGATCACGCATCAAACACACATTCAGACTAAAGGAACCAGCTGTTTGGAAAATGAGAGAAGTAGAAAGTACAGGTATTTGAGTTCAACATGTAAGAAGTAGAAAGTACAGGTATTTGAGTTCAACATGTAAGAAGTAGAAAGTACAGGTATTTGGGTTCAACATGTAAGAAGTAGAAAGTACAGGTATTTGAGTTCAACATGTAAGAAGTAGAAAGTACAGGTATTTGAGTTCAACATGTAAGAAGTAGAAAGTACAGGTATTTGAGTTCAACATGTAAGAAGTAGAAAGTACAGGTATTTGAGTTCAACATGTGAGAAGTAGAAAGTACAGGTATATGAGTTCAACATGTAAGAAGTAGAAAGTACAGGTATATGAGTTCAACATGTGAGAAGTAGAAAGTACAGGTATATGAGTTCAACATGTAAGAAGTAGAAAGTTCAGGTATTTGAGTTCAACATGTAAGAAGTAGAAAGTACAGGTATTTCAGTTCAACATGTAAGAAGTAGAAAGTACAGGTATTTGTGTTCAACATGTAAGAAGTAGAAAGTACAGGTATTTGGGTTCAACATGTAAGAAGTAGAAAGTACAGGTATTTGGGTTCAACATGTAAGAAGTAGAAAGTACAGGTATTTGGGTTCAACATGTAAGAAGTAGAAAGTACAGGTATTTGGGTTCAACATGTAAGAAGTAGAAAGTACAGGTATTTGAGTTCAACATGTAAGAAGTAGAAAGTACAGGTATTTGGGTTCAACATGTAAGAAGTAGAAAGTACAGGTATTTGAGTTCAACATGTAAGAAGTAGAAAGTACAGGTATTTGAGTTCAACATGTAAGAAGTAGAAAGTACAGGTATTTGTGTTCAACATGTAAGAAGTAGAAAGTACAGGTATTTGAGTTCAACATGTAAGAAGTAGAAAGTACAGGTATTTGGGTTCAACATGTAAGAGGTAGAAAGTACAGGTATTTGGGTTCAACATGTAAGAAGTAGAAAGTACAGGTATTTGGGTTCAACATGTAAGAAGTAGAAAGTACAGGTATTTGAGTTCAAAATGTGAGAAGTAGAAAGTACAGGTATTTGTGTTCAAAATGTGAGAAGTAGAAAGTACATGTATTTGTCTTAAAATGTACGAAGTCAAAGTCTTCAGAAAAATAAGTAGTGGAGTAAAGTACTGATACCAGGAAAATGTACTTAAGAACAGTAACAAAGTATTTGTACTCCACTACTTCCCACAGGCAACTATGTATGAGAGTCCAGGAAAAGACCCTCAGTATCCCAGAGACCAAACTAAGCCAGGACCTTTCTCTTGTCTGTCCATCTTTGGCTGTGGCTTTTGACTCAAGACGGAGAGCAAGGAGTCTCTGCCAGGCTGCGAAAAGACACAAAGCAGTAGCCCAGACAACCACAGAGTCCTTCAATCCCTTTCAAACCCACTCCCATTCAGCCACCTGCCTGCCAAGATCCGGTGCAGGAGCAGAGGGGACGAGTAATTGACCCCCAATTAGATTGATTAGACTATATTGAATATGATTAATTGAAAATACTAGACTAAGACACACAGGACAGAATCATCCATTCACCCTGGAGTCGCGGTTCCTCTTAATCGTTCCCTGGGCGAAAAGTATCAAATAGATGAAGAAGTCAATGTTGGTCTGGATAAGAGCTAATAAAACGTTCCTCCTGGCTGAACTCGTATTTAGCATTCATTGCATTGGAGCACACGCTTTCATATCTGCTCAAGGCTGCATGGAGAAGCGAGGCCAAATATGAGCCGAGTCACGACCCACATCTGCAGGTTTGTATCGATCTCTTAAAGAAACTATGCAAACATTCAGATGTCTCTTGCATTCAAAATCCCTCAGATCCATGTGTTAAGTCTCCTTTAAAATAAAAAGTGTAACCATCAGCCCTTTTGAGTTTAGCTCGAGCTACAGCCAAGTGTAATTGTGTGCTTTTGTTTTGCCTTGTTGGCCACGTTATGTGTAATTAGCTGTCAGGGATAGTGAAAAGGGGCTAATTCCCTTTCTATTTTTGCCTCCCTGAGTGCAGGCTACGCTCAAGTCTGACACTGACAATAATTAAAACTCTGCCTCAATGACTCTCATGTGCAGCGATACATTTGTTTTCACCCGTGTAATGTGTAATATGGCTCGGCATCAACCCCCCAAATTTCTCTGAGTAATGTGTTCCCCCTGAAGGGTTTGACCACCCGGGTCATGATACTTAACCCTGCTATCACTCACAAGTCTAGTTAAGAAGTATGTGAAACTGGAGGGCTTTCAAAGTCAGAACAACGTGAGCTCAGATAATACAGTCCGTGTCGGAGCAACTTCATTATTCATGGTGACACAGTTCTCAACTTCGGCAGCTTAGGGGATTCAACCGTGCTCCAAAAGAGCTGTTTTCTCCTAATTAGCAAATACCCAATTATTGTTTGCAATGTTTACGTTACTTTGAGGTAACAATAGCTTCAAAAATACAATATTTACTCTTCAGAGATACAACAAGAGAAAGAGAAATGATTGTTGTGCAAACCTAACCAATTATTGGACGAAAAAGGGTGAAATTCAAATTCTGTACCATTTTTAATACACTGTATCTCTCCACTGACTTTTTGGGAAATAACTGATAATGATGAATAAAGCTTGGAGGAATAGAGAACTGCAAACCCAAATCATTTCATGCTTTTATCAGTGTGAGACTGACCGTTGAGCGGCCCAGACCAAGCAAGGAGGGAGAGGCAGAACGTCCAAAAATATAACCCGACGTGGGCATTTATTAAAATAAATGCACAAAGTTCACAGCCTCAATCCTGCTGTTCTCCTTGCACACATCCTGCAGCCACAAGGATCTCACACACATCCTGCAGCCACAAGGATCTCACACACATCCTGCAGCCACAAGGATCTCACACACATCCTGCAGCCACAAGGATCTCACACACATCCTGCAGCCACAAGGATCTCACACACATCCTGCAGCCACAAGGATCTCACACACATCCTGCAGCCACAAGGATCTCACACACATCCTGCAGCCACAAGGATCTCACACACATCCTGCAGCCACAAGGATCTCACACACACCCAGTTACAAGGAAACAGCACCTAAATACACACATACTAACAAGACACAGGTGAGGGGGGAGGAGACAACACAGGACACCAGGTGCACACAATCATCAGCCACAGACATCAACATATTATCTGCACCCCGATTACTCTCAACCGCTGTCACACCAGCATAACTCCTCTCGGCGCTCTCGCAAACTCTCCTATCTTTTCAGGCGGAGCCGAGGACCCGACCAGCACCTGCCAGACGACATTCCAATAAATACGGTTTAATCAGTTACAAAATACTACCTCAATAATTAGTATGAATTATGTGCAAAGATGTAATGTCAGCTGTACTGTGCAATCACGCTAATAAAGTGCAATATTACCCGGCCCGAAGCCGTCAGTCCATATTGACGAAGCTACCAACCTACAGCCGTTATGCACATTACAAAAAAGGGCGAGAAGAGTTATCAATAATGTTGGATATCTTGAACACACTAATGTATTATTTTTGAAGTCACACATATTCATTGATCTGGTTACATTTAAAACGGCACAAATCATGTACAGAGCCAGACATAATCTACTTCCTAGGAAATTAGAAACATTGTTCGTAGACAGAGAGGGTGGGTGTAATTTGAGAGGAAATCTACATTTTAAACTCAAGGTCAGAACAACTCTGAGAAGTATGAGTTTAACAATCTGTGGGGTGATTTTATGGAATGGTTTGGAGCAGGAGTTAAAACAAAGCACACGCATAATTCAGTTTAAAAGGATGCACAGAAACACCTTTTTGGAAACTATGAGAATGAAGAAGGTGATTGAAGACGAGAAATGATTTTATAAATGTATGTAGGAATAACTTGCATAATGATTTAAAGGTCAATCATTGATCAAGTAAGGGGTGGGAATGAATAAGCATTTTCTTCTTCCTGCTCCCTTTCGGACACATATGATTTATTATTATTATTAATATGAAGACTTTTTTGTTTTTTTTGTTGAATATACAAATATTACCATGTGGATATATACTGTATTTCAATCAGGAGAGACGTGATGTATGGAATACATGTTTATTATCGGTCACATTATATAAATGAAACATAATGATGACAGTTTATAACAAGGGAATTAAATGGTGTTTGGCGATTAGGCCCAGGTTTTGTAGGATATCATTCGGGAAGGGAAAGAACCGTTTCCGATGAACCCCCCTGGGTCTAGACACTGGTGGTGGTGATAAGTGGTTAGGTCCGGTTGGAATGGAGAGGTTAAGCTTGGCCCTGAGTTGGAAGCGGGAGACGAAGGGGTGGAGGAGGGTTGCGCGTTGACACCTGGAAGACAGCTGATAGAAAAGGGGAGAGCATATATAGAGGGATTAACAGGTGCGATGATTAGGCTTGTGAATGGAGGGAAGTGATAGGTTAGCTAAGGAGTGGCGCTCCCTGTCATCTAGTGAAGGGAGCGAGTATTGCCATGACGTGCAATACGGAGTGATAGGTCTTCCTGCCTGAACTTGCGCTGAGCTTCATTATAACAATACGGTATTCTGTTTTTCACATTTGTTATTTTTTAATCTGTTCGAAATAAAGACTGAAAGAAAGAAAGAACAGTCAGTCATCCTAGCAACCCTAAAAAAGTAATCTAAATGTTATTCATCGAGATGCATTCGGTATTCAGACTTGAGTTGGTTTCATTTGTTTTCTCTCCCAAAGAAAGCTCACACATGGGACGATAAATTCTCCATTGAATTATCAACGAAGTTCAGCAACGAGACATTCTCAAACTTCGCTAAATCAATTGTAAATTGTGATTAGCCTTTAATAGAGGTATCTATAAACATAATGAAAAAACACAACAATCATATCCAAAATGAATTTTCTTCCCAGTCAGGGCACGGATCTAATTATGGGACTCAAAATGATGCATCTGGGAACCGACAGCTGCTATGGTAATGATATCAACACCTCGTGATCATCGGCGTCATCATCATCATCATCATCATATGTAGAGCAGGGAAATTAATCAATGCCTCCCTCTCAAGCAATTGGCCGTTTTTAGGATAGCAGACCATTAAAAACACCCAATGATATTCACACGATGACTCGCAATCACTTAATCCTTTTTAAGAACCATATTGTAGTCGCCCTTACGGTGAAGCATCCATTTGATCGAGATGTCCTGCTTGTGCGCGGCGAGGTGCACAGATGTTGGCACTCGTGGGAGTCAACATTTAGCATTCATATTGCTTTTTCCCTCCATCTCCGAGCCACAGCATATTATGGTAATCCAACCACTGCTGTTTGCATATGTGAGTGCATTTGAGACGAACATTATGAGAGTCAAACGGTCGAGAAACACAACATTATTACCGTATACAACTTTAAGAACATACATAACATGTATCTGTTTCCATATCAATATTCCAATTACTGTAGAATTAGAATTGGGAACTCTTTAATGGTCACACATGTAGAGCACACACAGTGACATTTGTTCTCTGCATTTAACCCATCCTAGCACCAGGAGTCTAACTAGGAGCAGTGGGCAGCTATGGGAGTGAGGGCGGAAGGGGGGTGTTCAAGGGCACCACGGCAGGGCAGGAGGTGAACTGGGACCTCTCCAATGCGGCTTTCACACCAGCGCTTTTCCCTTTCTAGCTCCGAGCGGGAGCTTTTCTGGTTCAGCTCTGGTTTCCCTTTTCTGCTCCCGCTCTGTTCACACCGCCCAGAGCTGCCGCTGCTGCGTCATGACGTCACCGTTTACGTGCCTGCTTCATAAAATCCAAACCGCGCGGAAATCCCTCACATCGACAACAACAACAATGGCCGATTGTATTGAAGCGCTGTTCGCTTTGGTTATCCTCTTACGAAACGAAATGGAAGGCATCGGACGACTTTACAAGTGACGACTTTACTTGGAACTTTACAAACATCACATACGAAATGCAAGACTTCTTTGTGGTCTTCAGCATCTACTTCAACCCGCCTCGACGTAAGAGAGACGTAAGCGACGCCGCCTCTTAGCTCCGAAGCTCTTGCCTCTGCGGTGTGAACAGGAAAAACCGGTACTTTTCAGGCTCCAGCTCCGAGCCGGAGCCGGAGCTGAAAACGCGTTGGTGTGAAAGGGGCATTAAGTAGCAGTCCACACTCCATATTTTAGGTCTGGTCGGGGACTTGAACCGGCGACCCTACAGCTCCCAGTCCAAGCCCCTACTCACTGCCGGACCGTAGACTATTCTGCACAGTTTCTATCATATTCTGTTTCTACTATATTCTATTGTATCTGTTTTATTGTGCTGCTCTGTCGGAGGAGGAGCCTGTGACCTAAGATTGTCATTGTCATAACTACACTGTAGCTATGCACACGACAATAAAAGCCTTGAAACTTGAACTTCTCCAGAGAGACGTGTGCTATTGTTTGTCGTACTAACTTCTTGATAATGCACACAAATGCCACTGGACCCCCTCTCGTTAAGAACATGAAGGTCTGAGACTGACAATGTCCCAGTATTTAAAGCTGAATTATTTGGCAGCTCCAGGCTTCTTTTTTTTTTAATTTGCTACATGCTCAGTATTCAGCCGCATGGATCAAAGGGACACTTAATTTTCCTCCTCTCTCCCCATTATGTGCAGTGAGGATTGAGGAATGAGGCAGACCCTCGTGGGAGCAGATTTGATTAGAGTTGATCATTACTGCCACTCTCCACGGTGACAGAGGGGGCTGATCCCAAGACACCGAGACGCAACCAAACAGATTAGTAAGAGGACCCTTATTTTCTGCTGTAATTTTATGCATCGCTTGTACACATATTTTAATTGTTTAGCGATTGTGAGGCGTTTTTCCTCAGCAGCCATGGCAGGATTTTACAACAGGGGACACCTATCCGGGAAGCACTTAAATAAACACACATCATAAAAGTGTAGACAAAGCTGTAAATCCAGGCTGCCACAGACTGTAAATGCTGATGACAATTCAATCATTGAGGCAAACTGGTCCTAATTATCATCAATCCCAGTTTACTGTTACATGTTTCCCGTCTCTCGTCCTCTGTTATGAACTCTCACCTTAAACCCACCCCAACTTCTGCACAATTGTGAATATATCCTAACTACACCCATATTCATTTCCAATTAGAGACTCTATACTTTCATCTCTCAAGTGAAACTGGTAATTTTGTATATTTTAGTATCCCTCTCCAACTTCCTCCTTCCTCCTCTCCTTGTGTGATATGTTCCTGTGTCTACATTAGCATAAGTGCAGCAGTGATCTGCTTCAGGTTGACGGTTTTTAATGGGGCGGCATTTCCATTTCACAGAGGACACATGTGGTGGTGGGATGTCGAGGAGGACCGGGGGGAGGTTTGGATGGGGTGCAGCGGGGATAAGAGGGAAGCAGTACAAAGAGAATGGTAGAGACACTCCTGTCGGCCTTATTAATGCAGTGAGGATGGGAAAGGAGGAGTCATCTTCATGCCTAAACGGCAGACGGAGGTTGCATGCCCCTGGATGCCACAGAGCCTAATTATAACGAGAGCTTCTACTTCTGTCCATGGGCACGTGAGCGCAGAATCAGAAGCGTACATTTGGTCTCCTCAAAAATGGCCTCCTCCTGGGAACACAGGTGACACGTGGGTAAGTCGTGGAGCCCGAGGGGACAGTGGCCCTCGATGCTGGGACTTGTCACGGATGTCAGAAGGACTTGACCTAGTTGCTGGATTGAGTGCTGGCAGCTGTCTTTTCAACGGAGCATTTGTCAGTCTTGGCTAGCTAGCTTTTTATGTAACAAAATGCACCAGAAAATGTGCCTTAAAGGGTCTACCTTCACACACACACTTCCTTACACACACACCACACACACACACACACACACACACACACACACACACACACACACACACACTTCCTTACACACACACACACATACACACATTTCCTTACACACACACACACACACATTTCCTTACACACACACACACATACACACATTTCCTTACACACACACACACATTTCCTTACACACACGTCCACACACACATTTCCTTACACACACACACACACATTTCCTTACACACACACACATTTCCTTACACACACACACACACATTTCCTTACACACACACACACACACACATTTCCTTACACACACACACACATACACACATTTCCTTACACACACACACACATTTCCTTACACACACGTCCACACACACATTTCCTTACACACACACACACACACACACATTTCCTTACACACACACACATGTCCTTACACACACACACACATACATGTCCTTACACACACACACACATTTCCTTACACACACACACATTTCCTTACACACACACACACACTTCCTTACACACACACACACACTTTCTTACACACACACACACACATTTCCTACACACACACACACTTCCTTACACACACACACACATTTCCTTACACACACACACACACACTTTCCTTACACACACACACACTTCCTTACACACACACACACTTCCTTACACACACACACACACACACACACACACACACACACACACACACACACACACACACACACACTAAAATCCTCTTACACTCGAAGCTTTTCACACTTCTGTGTTTGAAAACAGTCCCGAAACAAGTCGATGTACACCGCACTCCCGACATATTCAAGAGTTAAACAAAGGTCAGCTTGTCAAGAGGAGACATTTTGGATCTTGATGTTGAAACTGCTCTCTCTGATCAAGCTCCGTTAAAAGGATTGAGGGAAGGAATTAGAATAAAGAAGGAAAGGTCATATTATCATAGCAAACGTATTTGAACTTGTGAATCTTCACATCTAAGCTTATTCCAGCTGCAATCTTTCACATTAATGCCATAATCCTCAGGGCTTTCCTTAAAGAGCGGAGACATGAGGCCCCGGCATCATCATCATCATCGTCGTTTTCTACTGTACCACAAAGTGTGTTAAATGCTTTTCTGACACAATTGTAGTCATATGCATATGTAATGTTATACACTATGATGCACTCTTTAATAACATTTTGTTGTACTAGTTTCAGTACAAGGGTGGAAATGCGCACTTCATTAGACATTTTAATAGACCTGATTTTATGCTTTTATTGCAATATAATACACATTATATTTTACTTTATTCATCAAGATTAAAACAACTACCATCAAAACCAATTTCCCTTGGAGAATTAAAGTATATCTGTTTCATACCTTTGTAAGGTAATGTACAAATAGTGTATTTATTTGGTGTTTGATATGACAAACACACAGTATAAGCTTTTAATATTAACAAGCGCAACATGCTTTGTGACCTCATTGTGCTCTGAATAAATATAGTATAGTATAGTATTCGTTTATTAATCCCCGAGGGGAAAATGGGTTGCAGCACATCACAAATATATCAAAACTAATCTAAAAAACAATTCATTCAGCGTTTCCGCCAGGGGGCCGTCTTGCCGTCATTTGACGCCCTTATTCAGCTCGGGACGCCCTGAACTCGAGCCGAGGGCGTCCAAAAAATATTAATAATTCGAGAGAAGATGGAGTTTTTATCGCTTGAAATGACGAAAGGGAAAAAGGACAAGGACTTCCCTCTGTTGGTGGGGCAAAGGAGTCCGGTGGGATTATTTTCGGAGTATTGAAGATCGTTTCCCCGACATCGAAGGTGCCTGCTACCGGACAACACGGAACGTGCGCGATTTGGACGCGCTGAGCAGGGGGTTTTAGTGGAGCACGCGCGTGAGCTGCGAGCGCCGGAGCCTTGCAGCGGCGAAACTGAGGCTCCGTGGTAAACTGTGGTGACATGAAGAGCCGCTTGGGAGCCGAAACAGCCGGTGCTTTAACGGCCCGTCCACACAGCGGCGTGCGTTGAAGCTTCCAACGTTTCTGCCCATTCACTTTGAATGGGGTGACGTCACTTTTAGCCGAACTACATTTTGGGAATACGACGTGGAGCGTTGCTGGCTTCAAAAGTTGAGCAATGTTCAACTTTTGGCGCCTCGGCAGAAGCGTCAGCCAATGAAATCCCGTTTATGCAAATATGCCAGTGCAAGCGCTAGCCAATCAAACCGCGTGTATGCTGGGAGAGACTACGCAGGTCATTTCCTCATATTCAAAAAAATGGAGGGAAAATTCATTATAGCGGTAGAGAATTACCCGGTGCTGTATGATCAGTCTCTGTTCATCTACCGGGATACAAACCGGAGGAGCGAGGCATGGAGGGAGGGATTTTATATCCAGTTTACTTCGTTTTAACATTGCTATTGCTTTGTATGTCGGGGGCGGGAGATTCATGTGATTGGTTGTTGGTCGCGTTGCTCGCAAAAAATCCCCAAGCTTCAGACACGCCCACCGCCAAGCGTCAACGCACGCTGCTGTGTGGACGCTCCGTAAGAGAGCCGAGCCAAATGATCAACTCACTAACGTAAAAAGACAGTATCTATAAGGGACGGCTCAAGTCAAGATTCAAAACAACCCCCCCCCCCCCCCCCCCGCTCTCGGGGTGGACGCCCTCTCAGCCCTGGTCTGGCGGAAACACTGGTTGCATTACCAAACTCCATCATTATCATGTGTTGCATTAAGGCACACACACTGTTGTTGCTGTTGTTGTTGTTGTTAGACTGTTAAAAGTCGCTTGAAGTTAAGAATGTCCACGGTATTTTGCATATTTTCTGTTATATATACTATATTTAGACGAGATTCAGACACCTTTTGTTTTCCTGCTTCCTGTGGATGATATATTGAAGGCCATTTGTATTATGCCTCCTTTTACTCGTGTTCAATAAACCATGTTCTTTAAGAAAAGGACTGTGCTTAATGTACCCACCTCCACCTAATGTCCCAATTAATCTACCAAAACTCAACGTATGATTGATTCCACCGCCGCTTTTTATGCGCTCGAACTGCATGGATTCTTACTTTTTGCTTTACCATTTTTGTTTAGTAGCTGCGAGGTTAAAAAAAAGATTTGTTGCTGTAAGATGCTGAATCTGTTCCATGTCACTGGCGCTCACGTTGAGTGACACATTTCAACTCTGGCTGCCTCCTTTTTTCACCCGCTTCCCTGTAATTCAGCTTGACATATTTGGAGTATTTGTAAACGCTCGTGTCGTGACTAGAATCTGAAAGAAACTTCTGTGGGATTCAACAGAGCTTGTCCTTGCTCCATGCATTTTAATGATAACCCCCTCTTGGTGGGTGGAGCAGGGTTTAAGAGGTTAAATCCATGGAGACTCGACAGTGAAAGTAAACTAGAAGAAAAATCACATGCAAAGTAACAACCTCTATTCATTTGGACAAGGACACATGTACTTATGTTGCAAAGGCTTGTGGGAAGGTGAGTGTTGAACATTTGCAAGCAAAGCGGCGAGAGAGGCGCGTTGAAATGAGAGCTCGGGTTGTCTATGCAAATGTAAGCAGACTGAAAGAACCGCGGACTAATGAACTGCCAGGTGTCTTTTTGATTGACATACTCATAAAACATCCCTGTCCCACTTCCATGCAAAGTCTACAGTATCAAAATATAAAATTGCATGCATGCATGATTTAATGTTTGATCTTCTAACATGCTGCTGTTACTCCTTGAATTGGGTGAAGCCATGTCAAGTGCTTCATAAGTGGACATGTGGGCTGAGACTCGACCATATGGTTGGATTGCAAGACGTGCCTTGTGTCCACTTTGGCAATCTCACAGCTCTCAGCATGCGTGCCTGCAAAACAAACCCAGTAGTAGTGTTGGTGCTATCAGAAAAGCTTTTTGCACCTCTTCAACAAGACAACCCCAATTATCCCCGGTAGAATCAGCTTCCACTTCTTCTTTGTTTGGCCAAGCTGGACATTTTGGTACGATCACAATGTTTCAAAATATCCGGTGGCAGGAGTTCTATTCCTCTACACATTTGTAGCACTGTTGTGTAGCGCTGAGAGCCAACAAAAGGGAAGTTTGTGCAATTACAAAAGTTGCTGTATAGGACTCTATAAGGATATGAGAAAAAGCAGCTTGATATGCGTAAAAAAGACATCTATGGACGAGACGACGCACTTTATTCTCTGTGTTTCTTTCTGTTACACCTAACTGCTTAACATGAGAGTAAGACAGATAACACTCAAGGATGCAACCACAACTAGTGTAATGCAAATTCATTACTAGAACTACCAATTATTTTCAAATAGCACTTATAGTTCAAGAGACACAAGTGGGTCAACATTATACAGATGTTGCATAAGCATGGCAGCCAATCCACTACAACTAGTTAAAGAAAACAGACAATAAGAACAGTTTAAGAGTATGTCTGCAGGTAAAAGCTCCACAGGTGCTGCGGCCTTCCCACCAAACTCCATTCAGGAAAAGCAGAAAATAAGAAATGAACAGTGTGAGAGTAAGTTTGCAGGTTAATAAGTACAGGTATGGCACAGACACGGCCTTAATCCCACTATAGCTAGTCCAAGAAAACACAATACAACAGAAAATGACAGTGGGTGTGGTGTGGTGTGGTGTGGTGTGGTGTGGTGTGGTGTGTGTGTGTGTGCCACATGTGGTTTCCTGTGCATCAACCCAACACAGTCCACTGGGTCAAAAGCATTCAAGGCAGGAAATTACAGCGACACACAAACAAGAACACAGTTTCCTGTGAGGTCACATGCAGCGATGGCACGGCGGCCAACAGACAAACCGGCAACAAAAATAACTTGCACTTACTTTTGAAGGTCTCATTGAGAGCGAAGTCCACCATGCATCCATCCTTAGTTGTGGACATCTCCATGTTGGCAGTAGAGATGTTTCAATCTGTTTGAAAGCAAAAAAAGAAACTCTTCCCTGACCGCTACTCTGATACAGCCTTTTTTCTACTTTGTTGCAGAACTTCTTTATTCCTTTGAATGTCCTTTCAATTCTACAAGTCACTATGAAATGGCTGCTTCAGAGAGAAACACTTATTACTTTGAAATGAGCGCTTCAGAGTAAAAAGCAACTATCAACCCGTCCAAGATGGCACTTGAAATGACCCTTTGAAACCAAATGCATACAAGACGACTTATGTAAAACCATCATAGAAAATATGATTTATTTATTTCCTTATTTCGGAAAAAGTATGTATTGAAGTCAATGAAGAGAGAAAACGTATCTTTCGATCCCGTTTGAATTGTGCCATGAATTACACATATGATGTTTGTCAATCTTAAAAAATAATTTCCAAGTCAAAAAAGTCACAGTTTGTCGTAAAACTGTTGAAATATAAGGCTATGAAAAATACGCAACTAGAAAGACCTCAAATCCCAGAGTAAGTGATGACATAACTGTTTTCCTCCACTTATGCCCCTTTCACACCAACGCGTTTTCAGCTCCGGCTCGGAGCTGGAGCCTGAAAAGTGCCGGTTTTTCCTGTTCACACCGCAGCAGCGCCGCCTCTTAGCTCCGGAATCCGGTTCACTTCCAGCTCCAAAAAATTGTCGGTCTAGAGGCAAGAGCTTCGGAGCTAAGAGGTGGCGTCGCTTACGTCTCTCTTACGTTGAGGCGTGCAGGAAACTAAACCCTCCTCCCCTGAACATGGGTCGACTGTCATGCCTGCCTACAAGCAGTAGTGCTTATAAACACACTTTATAAAGTCAGGCAACACTAACCAGGCTTCGTGTGATTCTGTTAGTTTGTACCTTACTTTGACCATCCGTTCACTGTTATTGATCATTGTGGAGAGAGGCAGACGTGTTGTTTTGTATTATAGCAGCTATGGGATGGAATCAATACATGGGCTGCACAGGTTGTCGTGTCCGACTATCACAAGTAGAATCATAATAAAAATACGCCGGTAAAATGTGCCTGTAGAAAACGGTTTATGCCACAATAGGATAGCAATAGCAGTCAGTTTAGCTTCGGTTGCTATGCTAACATCCCCCATTTTATTGACAGACACACATTCACTTAGGCTAAGGGGAACTGGGGATATGTATCAGCTGCTTGTGTGAGTCGGACAGTGAATACTTTAGAGCGGCCGCTGCAGTGTGAGCTAACCGGGAGCTAACGGGAGAATAAACTCCCGTGGAAGAGCAGCCAACACTGCAGCGGTCGGTAAATGCCGCAGAAACACATTAATAAACAATGAACCACGGCACTCTGGAGAAAAGTATAAGGTTGGAGAAGTCGTTATTTAATGTAATCTGGCTTCGTGTGATCAAAAGCAACAAGATCATCGACCCGACGCAGTTCCCCGTTGGTGTTGTTGTGAGCGCCGTAACGCCGTTGACGGTGACGTCATGACGCAGCAGCACCAGTCGGGCTCTGGGCGGTGTGAACAGAGCGGGAGCAGAAAAGGGAAACCGGAGCTGAACCAGAAAAGCTCCTGCTCGGAACTAGAAAGGGAAAAGCGCTGGTGTGAAAGCCGCATAAGAGATAGCTAATATCAGCGCCATAGAGATAGAATATATCTCTATGGCGCTGGCTAAGATAAGATAACTTTAACAAGATGCCTGTGTGCTTAGTACCAGGTTGTTATCATACCAGCAATGGGTCTTGCTCGTTCTTTCGCTTCCCGTCTGATGAAAGGACCAGGAGTGGCTGGATCAAGTTAGCTACCTAGCTAGTACGTTAGTTAGCATTACAGCCTTGTCATTTTTATTAGCCTTAACATGAAGTAACATTAAGTAACCCAACATGTTAAACAGTAAGAGTAGTAGTCATATTTCGTGAACCCTTTGAAGAGTACTACTGTCACATTGGTGTGATCATTCTATAATGCACAATTTAAGCCCGGGGGAGAAATGCTAACGCTACATCAGCATCTGCGATCTTTTCTACTTCACGCTATCTGCACAAATGGTTGACATTAAACATTAAAAAGACCAGGCCGTTCAGAGAGAATCAAAGGAAGGCAGGCAGCTTTGCATGACATTCTTCAGGACGTGTTTCATTGTGGTGATAGTGAGGGGAGTCAATCCTTTTGTTGACAAGACAGTAGTGACGGCCATCTTGGTGACGTGTGTTGTTCTGCTCGACCAGAGATGTAGTTCATTGAGCGTTTCACACAAACAAATGTGTTACTTCACAGTTTTACAACCTTTTTTTTTTTTTTACTTGCAAAATTATCTTTTAAATTGACAAACATCATATGTATAATTCGTGGCACAATGCAAACGGGATCGAAAGATAATCTTTCTCTCTCCATTCTTTCACACACACATACGGGTTTTGGGCCGAGGGCGACACCGTACTTCCGGTATCCGCCATTTCACACGAGGTGCAACCAGAATATCATAGTCTATTGCCTTAATCAATATCTAGTCAACTCTAAAATACCACATATATGCATTGGCATGATAATATTATTGTGACAAGTGGGATATTCACCTGGTGTTTCCAGAAGATAGACGTAGATGCTGCCAAAATCGACCGAAGGCCACTTTTGAGGGTCGTAATTCCATACATTGTACATCCAACAACCCACACAGCTCTAGTTTATGCTGGTAACGACCTAGAGCACACCCCTCAAGTCCAGAGATGTAATCCGAAGACATGCAGCGATTTCTTCGGTCGTTAATTCAGAAAAAAAACCTAGTGCACTCTTCCTGGCTACGTTAGCTAGCTGTTTATATTAGCACCTCCAGAATATTAGCACCTCCAGGAAAATGGCGTATTTATATATATATGGCGCGCGTTGCATTGTGGGTAGCTCGTGACGTCACTGTGTGTGAAAGAATTGACTTCAATACATAATGTTTCCGAAATAAGGTCCCTTCCACCGGAAGGGGAGGGACTTCGCCACTCTATCCACTAGGTATGGGCCCTTCGGTTCGGTACAGGTGTGTACCGAAGTGTACCGAACGAATATAACGTTAAACGTAAAAAATTGAGAACGTGAACAACTTGTTGGAAGTAATCTCAGGTGCTGCGTCGCAGCATTCAGAGTAATTTGCTCACATTGGGCTCATCACGTCATAGAGCGAGCAAGTCATTTCATTGGACGAGAGGCATGCTATGAGAGCTGGTCACAGGGATGCGTTCAAATTTAGTCAGTAATTTGAGGAACTGTCGAAATGGCGAACGCAGATAAAGTTGAGCTCGAAAATCCTCCAGCATCATTGAAGTCTCCGGTTTGGGAACATTTTGGTTTCGCAGTTACGTACAAGGATGACGGACAAAGACAGGTGGACCGAACCAAAGCTGTTTGTCGGCATTGTTCAACTAAAATTGGTTACGCGGCTGGCAATACATCAAACTTGCACACTCATTTGAAAAGGCATCACCCGAGTGCAAACCCAACTCCCACTAGCATGTAAGCCTCCACCACTCGCAGAGAGTTCAGACCGAGCCAAAGCTATTACAAACGCCAAATATCCTTATGTTGCCATGGTAGCAAAGCGCTACCTGGCTATATCTGCTACCTCTGTCCCTAGCGAGAGGGTGTTCTCCACAGCAGGAGACATTGTTAGTGCCAGCAGATCTGCCCTTTCGGCAAGCAATGTGGACAAGTTAATTTTTCTTTGAAAATACAATGACAAGCAAGTACTAATGTCAAGCTGGCTGCTTAGGTGAGTACTAGTGCAGTACAGTTCAAGTACAGATTATTTCAGTTAATCGAAATGCTGCACCTTAATGTGTATTTTAGTATATAGTTGAGTGAATATGTCAAACTAATAAAGTATGCGCAGTCATTGTTCTTCTCTCATCCATTTATTCAGGGACATGAACCATGGCAGTGCTGCGTAATCAACAACAAGAGGACATATGGCGCTCCGCGCTTGCTTATGACGTCACATGGGGCGTACCATTAAACATGGAGTAAGGGTGCACAATGGGACATACCATTAAACATGGAGTAAGGGGGCTATTACAAAGTAGTACTTAACTCAACCTTAACTCTATTGGTTACATGAAAACAAAACAACAATATAATAAGGCTTCTCTTTTGCCTTAACAATGTGAATACACTCGTGCACTTTTAAGTGCCAAACATGTCTTGAGCAAACCTCTTTAGTTGTAGCTTTGTAGCTGGCTTGGTCATGACATCAGCAATCATTAACTCAGTAGGGCAGTACTCCAAAGTTAACTTTCCGTTATTTACAGTTTCCCTAATGAAATGATATCAATGTGTTTGCTCCTTTGCCTGTTTACTGGGTTTTTGGCGAGGGCTATACCTTGGTTGTCCTCGTACACCTTTGTTTGTGCATACTGGTATGTGTCTATACCTTTGAGTAGCTGATCTAAACAGATACATTCTTGTATAGCTGATGCTAAAGACATGTATTCTGCCTCACAAGTGGATAATGCCACTGTTGGTTGTTTATTTGTTTTCCATGAGATCAGAGAGCTTCCTTTACTTAGACTGACACAATATCCTGATGTGCTACGCCTGTCTGTTGCATCTGATGCCCAGTCAGCATCACAGTACACTTTTAGACCTCGTGCCTCTCTGTCATTTCTCTTAAAGCATAACTCCTGTTCTGTTGTGCCTTTTAGATATCTGAATAATTCCAATGTTCCTCTGTTGGTTCAGCCAAGTGCTGAGATAGTTTACTGACCACAAAACCTATATCGGGTCTAGTACATGTGGACAAGTAAATTAAACTTCCCACTGCCTCTCTGTATTTAGTTGGGTCTGTCAATTTCTCAGAATCAACTGTTTGTTCAAGTTTTGGCTCACATGGGGTCCCCCTGGCCTTGCTATCCTGCATTAAACCTCTAAGATTTTGCCTATATATTTCTTTTGAGACATTTTAACTTCACCTTCTGATTGGTAAAAATCAATTCCCAGGAAATGTTTCAACTTTCCCAGGTCCTTCATTTTAAACCTGTCAGAAAGCATAATCTTTATAGCTTCCAGTACATTTGTGTTGCTTGCTGCTATGATCAGATCGTCAACCCATAGAATCATGATGACCTTTTCATCATGTTTCTCTCCTGTACACACAATAATCAGCTGGATTCTGTATGAAACCGTTCTCACTCAGACATGTGTGTAACATAGCATTCCAGTTTCTACCTGATTGCTTAAGGCCAAAGAGAGACTTTTGCAACTTACAAACTAGGTTTTCCCTGGTTATTGACTTTTCTTCATAGCCTTCTGGTTGCTCCATATAGATTTCACAATCAATGGGTGCATGCAAATAGGCTGTCTTAACGTCCATCTGGTGTAAAATGAGTCCCTCTTGTGCTGCTTTCTGCATGAGTACTCTTACGGTACGTCCACACTGCAGCTTTAAACAAATCTTCAACCGCTTCCAACGCTTCTCTGCCCATTGACTTTGAATGGGGATGACGTCACTTTGCCTCGCTTGTCGCCAAACTGCATTGTGGGGGAGCAAAGCGAAGATTTCCAGGATTTTCAGGATTCAAAAGTTGAGCAATGTTCTACTTTTGAAGCTGAGCTGGAAGCGTCAGCCAATCAAATCCTGTTTATGCAAATCTGACAGTAGAAGCGCTAGCCAATCAAACCGCGTGTAAGCATGGAGAACCAGACCGCAGTTCATTTCCTCATATTCCAAACGAGAAATTACGGTAGCAAATCACCCGGTTCTTTACGACCAGAACTATTTACCGGGATACAAACCGGAGGAACCAGGCATGGAGGGAGGTGGCAGAGACAGTGGGTGAAACTGGTAGGTTTTCGCCTGTTTGGGGAGTTTATATATATATATATTGCTCGCATAAAATCCCCGGGGTTTTTTGCTTTGTATGTCGGGGGCGGGAGATTCATGTGATTGGTTTTTGGTCTCGTTGCTCGCAAAAAATCCCCAAGCTTTCAGACACGCCCAGCTCCAAGATTTTCAAGATTTTTGAAAAGCTGCAGTGTGGACGTACCTTTACACTTGTCATATCAGCTGTGGGAGAAAATGTCTCTTTGTAGTCTGTCCCTGGTTTTTGACTGTAGCCTTTTGCTACAAATCTTGCCTTGTATTTATCTGATCCATCAATGTCACTTTTGAGTGCATAGACCCATCTTCCCCCCACTGCCTTTTTACCTGGTGGCAACTGGGTGAGGTGGAAGGTCTCCAGAGATCGCATCTCCTCGTCCATGGCATTCTTCCACTGCCTTGACTTTGCTGACACTATGGCATCATTGTAGGTTTGAGGGATATCACAGACTGCTCTGTAGCAAAAGTCCATGTATGTTTGTGTTTTGTCCTCTGCATCCTCAGTCTCAAAATCCCGTAGATGAGTTGGTCTCCTTTTGTTTCTCTGTGGATACCTTTTGGTTACAGTCTCTGTGGCTTTACTCGGCTGTGTACATTCAGTCTCTTCAAGTAAAGTCTCAGGCACACAAATCTGAATACCATGACTTGATACATTTTCTACATTTATATCATTGCCTATGGCCCTGGAGTGTGCATCCTCATGACCACATTCTATGTGTGATTCAGATGTTTGTGTTTCCTTTTCTTTTGCGCTTTTGGTTGTGAATTTCACCAACCTGTGCTCTTGCACCCTCTGTTTCTGGGTAATACACCAGATAAGCTGGGCTGTTTTTATCATATCCAATGAAAACCCCTTTCTCACATCTAGAGTCGAGCTGCCCTTTACATTTTTCAACATTTTCTTTAACAGTTGGCAAGTAATACCCTCAGGGCTCTGTTCTTGGTCCCCTCCTCTTCTCCCTGTACACAAACTCGCTCGGATCAGTCATTAGCCCGCATGGTTTTTCTTACCACTGCTACGCTGACGACACCCAATTAATTCTGTCCTTTCCCCGCTCAGAGACCCAGGTCATTGCACGCATCTCTGCTTGTCTAGCTGACATCTCTCAGTGGATGTCTGCTCACCACCTCAAGCTCAACCTTGACAAGACTGAGCTGCTCTTCCTCCCGGGAAAAGATTGTCCCACTCTTGACCTAACAATCAACATCGGCACCTCAGTTGTTTCCCCGACTCAGACTGCAAGGAATCTGGGTGTGACCCTAGATAACAACCTGTCCTTCACTGCAAACATCGCTGCTACAACCCATTGCTGCAGATACACGCTTTACAACATCAGGAAGATACGTCCCCAGCTGACTCAGAAAGCGACTCAGGTTCTGGTCCAGGCTCTCGTCATCTCACGCCTAGACTACTGCAACTCCCTCCTGGCTGGTCTACCTGCATGTGCCATCCGACCTCTGCAGCTCATCCAGAATGCAGCGGCTCGTCTGGTCTTCAACCTTCCTAAATTCTCCCACACCACTCCGCTCCTCCGCTCCCTTCACTGGCTTCCGGTAACTGCTAGAATCCACTTCAAGACACTGGTACTTGCTTACCATGCTGCGAATGGATCTGGCCCTTCCTACATCCAGGACATGGTTAAACCGTACACCCCAGCGCGTGCACTACGCTCTGCATCAGCCAAACGACTCGTTGCGCCCTCGCTGCGAGGGGGACCCAAGTTCCCATCGGCGAAAACACGTGGGTTTGCTGTCCTGGCTCCAAGATGGTGGAATGAGCTCCCCATTGACATCAGGACGGCAGATAGCTGGCACATCTTCCGGCGCAAACTGAAAACTCATCTCTTTCGACTCCACTTCGAGCGTTAGAACGATTAACGAAGCACTTTTATACTAATAAAGGACTGGCTCACCTAAAGCCAGTTGAGTAGCACTTGAAATGTTTGGCTCTATGAAACCTGATGTACTTATATGATTCTGTTTTCTTCAAGGTTGTGTCTTCCTGGTCGAATGTACTTATTGTAAGTCGCTTTGGATAAAAGCGTCAGCTAAATGCAATGTAATGTAATGTAATACAAATGTCCACTCTCGTGGAGGTCAAACCTGCTACTGTCCTTGGTAACCATGTGGCTTTCTCCTTTCTTGAAGGTGATTGTCGCTCCTCCATTTGCAGCTCTTGCCACAGAGAAGATGTCTTGTGGGTATGAAGGTATGTACAGTGCCTCCCGTAGCTGTGCTCTGTGCTGTCGTCCAGTGTCGTCTGGAGCAGTGCTTCTCAAACTCTTTTCAGTAATGTACCCCCTTTGAAACATTTTCTCAGCCAAGTACCCCCTGACCGACCCCGAACATTTTTGATCGAAAAAGCCTATATAAATAATTACAATATAGTGATGTACCCTCAGTGTGTGATTTATTAACTCCTTCATGCATGAATTACAACAAACTAAGGATATTTTCATTTTATGCATGAAAAAAAATAACGTTTTTATAAAACAGATTTTTCCAAGGAGTTTTTCAACTGAAGTAATATATGTTTAACAAACTAATGAACAAAATGATATATTGTGAAAAACTATCAAATACAATACACACATTTGACATGTTTATATGAGGACCCCCTTCGTGGTTCTAGGAATATTTTATATAAAATTGTGTTTTCTAATTAACTTATTGTACTAAGATTTTTTTAAATCTCACGTACCCCCTGCAGTACCCCAATATACCCCTAGGGGTCCGCGTACCCCCATTTGAGAATCACTGGTCTATCAGATGCACGATCGCTGTTCCTCTGCGTTGTGCTATTCCGCTGCATTTGGTCCCGTCAGCTAACTCCACTGAATGTGTCCCGGAAAGGAATGAGTCATCAAAGCTGTCAAACCTTTCAATATCGTTCACGATGTGGGACGTTGCTCCAGCGTCCACCATGATGCCTCTCATCTCTACGTTGTCTGGAGGTCTCCCGCTCTTCGTGTGCTTTGCCTTGAAGAATTGGTCTTGTTCGCTGTTTTCATCCCCTTTCACTTTTCTGACACCATCTTGCCCCCCTTTTTTTCTTGCACAGGGATTCTTCGTGTGTGTTATTTTTGCAGTAACCACACCACACTTTTCTGTAACATGTTCTTGCCTTATGCCCTCTTATTCCACATTTGTAGCATATAACGTTAGCATCTTCTTCTTTTCTATTGTTAGCAGACATCCTGCCTCTTCGTATACACGCAGTCTCCTTTTAAAGTCTATGAATGTAACGTTATCTTCATTCTGCGTTACATGAACAGCCAGTGGCTTAAAGGTGTCTGGTAGTCCTCCTATTATCATGGCGATTATGAGTCCGTCGCTCATGGTCTCACCCGTTTCCCTCAAAGCCGTGATAATGTTCTCCGCCCGTATAAGGTAGTCGGTAACACTTTCGCTGTTTGTCATGTGTAGCTTGGTCAACGACGTGTAGAGGTTTATTATCCGTGGTTTACTTTTTCCAGAATAATGTTCTTTCAATATTCTTAGAGCCTTGCTGCCATCATCAGCGGCATCGTGTCTTATCAGTGATAGGCTTTTATCATCAGTCTTATTAGCTCAGCATAGCAATCGGCATTATTTCTCCTGTCTTCTCCTAGCTGTTCAGGACTATTTCCAGTGGGTTCATGGAGAATAGTTTCTTTTAATTTCAGGATATGTAGGCAGCCTAAGAATCTTGTTTCCCAAAGGTCATACTTATCCTCGGCTCCATCGAACAAAAGCTGTGGCGCGAAAACTCCCGTTGCTCTGCTTGCCATCTTGTTGGCACAGCGATTAGCTTGCTAAACTAGCTTATTAGCATTGGGTTCTCACGTAATACGTCACGTGTATATCTCCCGCCACTTCTTTACTTATTGGTCCACATAGTTTGTAGAAGTCCCGTGTAATACTTTGCGTTAAACTTCTTCCGGAAAACTAACATGAGTCCAACTTTGCCTGGGCCCATAACCTGTTAAACTAATAAAGTATGCGCAGTCATTGTTCTTCTCTCATCCATTTATTTATTCAGGGGCATGAACCAGTATGGCAGTGCTGCGTAATCAACAACAATGAGACATATAGCGCTCCGCGCTTGCTTATGACGTCACATGGGACGTACCATTAAACATGGCGTAAGGGTGCACAATGGGACGTACCATTAAACATGGAGTAAGGGGACTATTACAAAGTAATACTTAACAGAATACATTATTCACAGTTTATTAATATTTTTTTTTAAAAACGAAAACGTACCGAACCGTGACCTAAAAATCGAGGTACGTACCGAACCGAAATGTTTGTGAACCGTTACACCCCTACAATCCACTAAAACTAGTTAAAGAAAACAGACAATAAGAACAGTTTAAGAGTATGTCTGCAGGTAAAAGCTCCACAGGTGCTATATGCTAAATACAACAGAAAGTGTGTGTGTGTGTGTGTGTGTGTGTGTGTGTGTGTGTGTGTGTGTGTGTGGTGTGTGTGTGTGTGTGTGTGTGTGTGTGTGTGTGTGTGTGTGTGTGTGTGTGTGTGTGTGTGTGGTGTGTGTGTGTGTGTGTGTGTGTGTGTGTGTGTGTGTGTGTGTGTATATGTATATGTGTGTGTGTGTATGTGTATATAACACCTCCGCAGTTAAAAGACTCACACTTAGAGCTGTGGCACGGCGCCCCAAACAAACATTAGCATAATTAATAAAATGACTTACTATGAGAAGTCCTTCTGGACAGTCTGCATGAAGTCCTCGTTCACAAACACGGCCTTTTTAGCGTTGTGAATGTAAGTCATCCCCTGTAACATATGTTGTTTTTAACTACACATTGTTGACTTCTAGACTTGTCTTTATATCATTATTATTACCCACCATAGCTCTTGTTGACAAGTCGAGTGACGCATCATTGTTTTGAGCTAGCTAAGTTGCTAATTGGACAAATGTTGACAATAGGAGCCTATAAAAAGACATGTCTATGTGTTAGCAACAATTTGGCTAGGTTGACATTGATGAAAGATGTTGGTTAAGTAAGAATAAAACACCTGTCGAACACCCGGCGTTTTCTTCTTCTCTATTTATGTGCGGTGTGTTGTGTGCTGCCCCCTGCAGGCCGAGAGCTACATTACAACAATAAACACTTGAACTACCAAAATTAAAAGTACTCCTTATGGGTAATGGCCCCAAAATCATATATAGGCCTACTGTATATATTGAGTTACTGGGTTACTATTATGATTATTCATGTGTTTGTATCCCAACTGGTACATGTAGAGCTAATATAACTTAAGTAAATAACTGTATTCTGCCGCTGGATATCTTTACCTTTAAATATATGTTAAATTGCTAATAGATTTGTACTAGCTGATAATCTAAACCTAAAAAGAACAAGTAACAGAAGCTTTTAAATACATGAAGTGGACATCAAATGTACAATATTGGCTTCTAAAATGTAGTGGAGTTGAAGTAGCATAAACTGAGAATACTAAGGTACTTCAAAATTGTACTTAAGAACAGTACTTGTAGATGTACGTTGTTACTATCCACCACCTGTGTACATTATAGCATACAGTAGAATTTCAAGTGGTTAAAAAGGATAGTAAACACACAAAATCAACTTTGATGACAACATCAGACATCAGAGAGCCTTTATTCGTCCCAATTTTGTATGTACAACGTCACAGCAGCAATTTACAGATAAAAGATGGATAAAAGGCAAAGGATATGGAATAGACTTGCAAATTAAATTAGAAATCAGGCAAACATCATGAAGAATATAAAACAAATAAGTACACCATGGTGAAAAAGTGAACATAATTAAAAGTATTGAAAATTGTCACATATATTGTAAAAAATAAAGCGTTAATTGCACTGAGCAGTGGTACAGTATTGCACACATTATTTTAATTAACAGCAGTAATATCGCATAGCCCACTTTGTAAACTGATAGCTGAAATCTGTAATTTAAAAACTGTTGTTCATTTGCGCTTTTACAGAAAACGTGTTGTTGTTACAAAATGCTTCAACACATTATTCAATGAGAGAATTATTAAGCACAAAGGGAGCTCTGGTGTGTACTTAGTCATTTCCCATGGTTTAATTACCAGAAAATACAGCTCGTTAAAGTTTAAAAGCAAAAAGTATCCTCACATTTATTTCTGGATTCTGTATCTTCCGAGGTTGAGTTGAAATGATTCAGTGTATTTTGCTGTAGCCAATAAATTCATACCGTATGATGATAACTCAGATCTAAGTAGTTGGCAAAAATGTGCTTCATCTCAGCTGCCACTGGTAGCCTGGCAGTGTGGAGCAGATGGCGCTTTATGTATTTATAATTGTCCAAACATTGTAAGAACCTCTCAGTATTTGGATCCTGTGCACACTAATTAGCTTGATGGGTATAAATAAAGTGCTTAGAATTTAGCACATCGCAAAAACAGTGTGTCTGTGTCTGTGTGTGTGTGTGTGTGTGTGTGTGTGTGTGTGTGTGTGTGTGTGTGTGTGTGTGTGTGTGTGTGTGTGTGTGTGTGTGTGTGGTGTGTGTGTGTGTGTGTGTGTGTGTGTGTGTGGTGTGTGTGTGTGTGTGTGTGTGTGTGTGTGTGTGTGTGTGTGTGTGTGTTTGCTCAGGATGAGTTTCGCGCTGTCTCGCTGTATCGCCGACCCGGAAACCACACCAGTAAGCCAGCTCACTGAGCAGCGAGCCTCGCAACGTCCCGACCAATCAGAGCACACTGGGCTCACGGGGGGGGGGGGGGGGGGGGGGGGGGGGGGGCAGGAGCCACAACCAATGTGAGTTTGGAACATTGAACAATGTAAATCTATTCTTGTAGACCTCAACACAATGGAATTATGATCAGTAGAAATGGCCATGACATGTGACCTTTAAGTAAAGACACAGCACATTTGTTATTAAAATGACTTAAGGAAGTCATACTTGATCCATCTGATATATTATTGTATTGATATTGACTATAAAGCAGGCTGTCATACACATTTCAGATATATTATCAGCCTATGCTCTTCATATTAGATTTTTCTTCCAAAAACGCTGATTAAAATGACATAAAATGGGGAAATGAAACCATAAAAATATCTTTGATGAGCATTATTACAGCAAATTAGGATCAGAGATTGTATCCGTGTTTGTGCATTTAATGATGCATGCCAGACATTTCTGGATTCCTCCCTGCAAACAGTTGTCATGCTGTTCTGCATTGCATATACTTGGTTTCATAACGCCTGTGAGGGAAGGACGGACACCTTTCAGGTCCCCTCGGAAAGCCTAAGGATTGACATCTCTGGCAAGACGCAACACTGCATAAATTAATCATTTAATAATGACAGTAACGCATAATACCAGCTGCTGTAAGGTTAGGGCAATACATCAGAAATAAAACAGATCAATCCCTGGAGCCTGACTTCTCTAAAGGGGAATATCCTCCTGTGGAAAGACAAATGAAAGCAGCACAATGTTCTTCTGCAGTGGACTCATTTCTGCTTGACATAAATTAATCTGCAAATGATGTCACCTTGGTGGTTATTACTTTAATAAGAAGTGACTGTGACTGGCTGCGTATGTCACTGCACAAGATCATCCAAAAAACGCCTTTGAGCGTGACTTTATCTCAAAAAGCTCCAGCTGTGCTCTGACATGAACACTGTGCTGCTACAAACTCCTCCAATTTGGATAAAACACTCAGATACAAGCACAGATGCCATCGGTACAGAAGTTGCAGACTTGAATTGTGCAAATTTAGGCGGGAATACGACCTGTTGCACCGTGTGAAAGGTTAGAAGAATGCTTTCAAGACAAGGCCAACTTACTTTGTGTTTCCAGCACTTCCTGTGGCCTTGCTCGGCTAATGGAGATGTTTCTCTTGTCGTCAAGTGACATGGTAATCTGATCTCATGATAAAAGGTGTTCTTTAATGGGGGGCTTCAAATGGCTGCTTTCCAGTTGCTTGGCAACCTTAGATGTCGTTGCTCCCAGATATGGTTCAAGACATGGTTAAAGCACATGTGGTGAACTTGTTAGCCATGAATTATGAATAAACCTTGTTGTTTTTTTTGCTCTGCTTGACTCCTAATTGAAGTGTCTCTTTATGGCGCGTTTCCACTGCACCGGGTAGCTCGCTTTAAGCGTGCCGAGCCGTGCGGAGCCCGTTTTTGGTTGCGTTTCCACTTGGCCTAGTTTTGGCCCGGGGCTACTTTTTCACCTTTTTTCTGGCCCGACTAAATCGTGGTTCTAGGGCCAGGAACAACCAGGCTGAGTCGGGCTGAGTATGCTAAACTAGAGAGAGAATCGCTGGCAAGGGGCTACAACTACAACAAGATGAACATATTTGACCGTGATTTAATTGTAATACACGTTTCAAAATGATGCCGAAGTAACAACATACTGATACCGGTTAGTAAAAACCATGAATTAATGCTTTGACAAGTCTGCAGATAGACGGCAGGCGAAAAACCCTTTTAAAATGCGTGTTTTCTAAATGTAGCTTGGCTAAGCTAACGTTATATATGCTCCGACCGTCCACACTCACAACAACGGCCTATACAGACATAAATAAACCAGCGACTGTATTCTCCATGACACAGGCAGTCTGTGGTTTGTACTTGTTTAACTTTTGTCAAGTTTCTGAACAGATATGAGGAGCTGTGAGCTCTGAGTGCTAAGAGCTAACAGTTGCGTTGTTTTTCTGGGGCTCTCATTGAAGATGACGTCACGGCTCCGCCTACACTGCGTTACTATAGTAACTGCCCCAGTTCCTAAACTGTAATGGAAGCGCAGCATTAAAGTGAGCCGTACAGTTGGCGCGTTTCCACTGCAGGCCTCGCTCGGTTTGGTTAGGCTCACTTTAATGCTGCGCTTCTATTACAGTTTAGGAACTGGGGCAGTTACTATAGTACGCAGTGTAGGCGGAGCCGTGACGTCATCTTCAATGAGCGCCCCAGAAAATAACACAGCCGTTAGCTCTTAGCACTCAGAGCTCACAGCTCTTCATATCTGTTCAGAAACTTGACAAAAGTTAAACAAGTACAAACCACAGACTGCCTGTGTCATGGCGAATACAGTCGCTGGTTTATTTATGTCTGTATAGGCCGTTGTTGTGAGTGTGGACGGTCGGAGCATATACAACGTTAGCTTAGCCAAGCTACATTTAGAAAACACGCATTTTAAAAGGGTTTTTCGCCTGCCGTCTGTCTGCAGACTTGTCAAAGCATTAATTCATGGTTTTTACTAACCGGTATCAGTATGTTGTTACTTCGGCATCATTTTGAAACGTGTATTACAATTAAATCACGGTTCACGGTCATGTTCATCTTGTTGTAGTTGTAGCCCCCTTGCCAGCGATTCTCTCTCTAGTTTAGCATACTCAGCCCGACTCAGCCTGGTTGTTCCTGGCCCTAGAACCACGATTTAGTCGGGCCAGAAAAAAGGTGAAAAAGTAGCCCCGGGCCAAAACTAGGCCAAGTGGAAACGCAACCAAAAACGGGCCCCGTACGGCTCGGCACGCTTAAAGCGAGCTACCCGCTGCAGTGGAAACGCATTGTATTGGCTAAAAAGTCCACTGTGTTAACTAGCTATCTGAAGAATGTCTCTAGTGTTGGGAAGCTATAACACACAGAAGTGTTAAAGAGCACATTATTTTAGCCTTTGCAGACCGATAACATGCACCAAAACCCATATAACCCACCACAGGAAAAGACAAACCCAAACAGCATAATAGGACCTCTTCAAGAAAGTGTTTTCATTACATTAAGTCCCATAAGTGTAATGAGCTCACAGCGAGCTTATTGTCATTAGATATATTCTTACAAAACCCCTCAGAATCCACCATAAAGTAAGACTTCCACCCAGTTGTTTATGTAGAGCGGGGGGGCGCCGTAATTATGCAAGTACACCATTGTAATTAATGGGAAACGTGTCCTATTTTGATGTAGAAGGATTAAGAAACCTCGGAGGCTTTTTGACACCAATTCACGCAGGAATTAATGCAGAACATTCTCTCTGCTTGTCACCGACAGGCAGATCTGCTTCAACAACAATGTGATGGGGAGAAGATTACACTGATGATGCGAGTGTAGTCATCACAACAGTTTGTTACTTTTAGCGGGTTTTCTGGCCTCATTTCTCCCCAAAATGTTCCCATTCCATCTGTCTGATTACAAGATTGTAAAAAAGATGCGTTTGTAGTTTTAAATATATATATATATGAGTGAAAACACTTATCCCTTGAAACTTTCCTTCCAAAACCTGTAATTTAAGAGAAGTGTAATAAGATGTTGGATCCGATCCAAGAACGCGCTGCACTCGGCACTATAATGAAATAAAATGCTCAAAGTCTTCATATCAAATAATTGCTTTAATAAATTGGAACGTCCGACACAAGACATTAAATATTCAGCAATTTAATATCAGCATTCTGTCTCAATACGTTTTTGTTAAAATTCACAGCTTCAAATTAATAAAGGATGATGCCTGGAGGGTGGGCAAGATTTATCTGGAATAAACAGACAGTGCTCTCGGGGTCTCTGCTGTCATCTCTTCACAGGGACTACAAAACCCTTCTGCTCCCACTTAAACATCAACAGCTCTCACCATGTGGGCAGGGTGAATAAAACCACACAGTGATATGCTTTCTTACCCTGACCCTCAACCCCAGCGTGCTTGTTCTCCTGTCCTGTAAAACTTTTGCGTAGGTTTGGTTTGTCAGCTTCCTGTTGCATGTGTGGGTTTTTCCAAATCTAGAATTAACATAAAAGCAAAGCAAACAAATTTGTTTTTGTGATATCCTGTTAAGCAGTGCACAGGCTCCCTTTTGGGAGACGGACCAAAAAACCTTCCAAATATTTGTATTGACACATTAATTACATCACTACTGTGGTTTCTATTCATAGCATTTGATTATGCTATGCACATTCTGATTTAATTGAACAGAATTGTAAGTGTTAAGGGTGAGCTCCTGAGTTGCAAAACTTGAATGTACAACATTTTTCTAAAGGAAGTTACTGGATTAATAAGGAGCAAAGAAATGGACCACATCTTTCAACACACTAATTACTCTCCCTCTCTGTGAAGAATCGCTGAAAAGGTATGTGCAGGAAAGTCTGTACTGTTTATCTTTCATTTGCAATGACCTTGACTTGCCTTCCAAGAAGAAATCTTAGTTAAAATCTGAAAGTACTTCAGCAACATACAAAGGAAGTAGATTATGTTGTTGGTAAAGCATAAAACCACACTATTCAGAGTTTTAAAAAATAGTTTGACATCTTCAGAAAGATTGTTAATTACTTTCTTCCTGAGGGTACGATGACAAAATGTACCACTCAAATGCATATCAATAAAGCTTTAGAAAGCAGCCGTTTAGCCTAGCATAGCATAGCATAGCATACAAACCATGAAGCAACAACTGACAGGGGGTAAAGAAAATCTACTGACCAACACCTCTTAAGTTTACTAATTATTAGTTAATGAAATTGTGGTTTTATGGTTTGATGAGTTCACAGTTAAATCCCAGATCAAATGTACATTAAAGGGGTTTTTAACATATTGTCTTCAGTGATTTTGAAGTATGTTAAATATCTGTTTCCTTGTGTCTTGGTTGTCTTGGTATCTATCGTATCATCGTGGATCCATCATTCATAGGCTGTAATGGAGAGACACTTCATGTTCCTTTAAGGTTGGTAGTAAAGACTTGAACCATATGAAAGTGTGTCATGCAGCATAATCCCAGTGATGGTGCCCGGGATGGAGCTCATTGTTTCATGGATCTGTTGATGGCTGGTTTCCAGCACAATCTTCTTTGTCACATCTGCAGCTCATCATCCCATCTCTCTCTCTGTGTCTCTCTTTTCCTGGAAGCAGCCCTCTTATCTGGCTTTGCCTCTTCCCTTTCTTCCATCGCTTTAATGCGTCTTGTCAGATTGAGTGTCTCCGAGTCACAGCTCTCTCATTTTTGGATTATAGACCCCTCAAGGGTTTGTTGTTGTTTGCTTTCTGCACCCCGCCCCCACTCTTATGCCTCTTTAAACTTTTTCTTTATCCTCCCCTCCTCCTCTTATTTTTCCTCCTGAGATAGTCTTCCCAATAAGCCTCTTTCTCCCATTCCTCACCTCCATCTTTCTCTGTTCACAATTGAGCAATAAATTCACGGTATACAGCAGAAATAATCCATAGCATTCAAACTGTTTCTATCTCTTTGCACCCTTGGGTCATGTTGGAGATCTCAGACTCCTCGGGGTATTTCTACGACTGTCACGCACATTTATCAGCGGTTACACTTCAGCATTTAGCCTCGCCAAATGGAAGCACAATCTCTCTGCTAAATCAACAGCTTCAGTAGCACGTGTGTGAGGCCAGAGCACGGAAATAAAGCGATAGCTCAGCAGGAGTGGCCTACTTAAGCCGGCATTTTGATGTGCTTCTGTTTGACTGATTTTAAAACTGCAACTTCCAGAAAGACTTGGCTTTTAAAGCTCACTGTCTAAAGGGTCCAGACCTCACTAAAAAAATATCAACTTGATCTCTTTTCATCATGAATGTGTGTGTTTTTTTCTGAAAGAATGCATTAGAGATATTCATAGAGGCACTGAGAGCCGTTCATGCATCACTAGACTCCAGGAATTTCCTTTGTTTTCCTCCAGATCATAATGTATCTGTCAGGGTTGAGTGAAGCAGGCAGGACCCAAATGCAGATTTCAACGAAAAACCTTTATTCCAAGGAACGAAAAAATACCTTTCTTTCAAGGCCAAAGCGTAAGAAACAGAACTCTACCCCGTGACACAGTCAAAGACAAACAATGAACCAACAATGACAGACAGAAAAACCAGAACTTACACACAAACAAGACACAGGTGAGGAGGGAGGAGAAAACACAGAAGCCTCATCCCAATACCCCTCCTCCACTCCTCCTTTCCCTCACTCACGTCCCTTCCTTGCGTCTTAGCTCCGCCTCCGTAAGATGCGAGCGAGAGACACGAGGAGGTGACGCGAGGACAGAGGAGTCCTCAGGTATTAATTGGGACGTCCTCGTTCACTCAAACGTCACTTTTAAACGACGTCTGTTAATGATGACATGTGCACAGCTGTATCCCCTCTCATCGGGCTTAACTGAATAACCCCTTAGAACCGGCCCATTTGTTGTTAAATATTTATTTAAATGAATGAATCTTTCTCTTGTTAGTCAAGGAATTCAATGTATGATGGTTGGTCCTGCTTTTGTGTTCCGTTTTGGTGTAAAATGTAGCCTACATTTAAATAAAAGTATAATTATAGTAATGTGAAAGCCTTTTAGAAATGAAGTGCACATGATAATTCCCACGGAGCTGTGAGCACTTATACATTTATGTGACGCTTTTCCACTCATTTTCAAAATAAAACATGAAACCAAAGACAGAAAAAGACAAAACACAGACAGACAGTATCTGCTTCAAGCTGCAAGCACCATCGGCTTTACTTTTGTTCCAAATGAAGTCACAGCAAGAAGATGCTTTGTGGTTTCTTATCTTCGCTGGTTTCCCGTCATTTCATATGATTTTTTATTCCAACCATTCTTTTTTTCAGTCTCCACAGGAGCTTTTGTTTGTTAATTTCTCACATCTCTGCACAGGATGGCGAGCGTTGCCAGGATGAAAAAAAGGGAAGCCATCTCCTCCTGTCTCGTCCCCCCTTCCTCCTCCTCTTCCCACTCAGCTCCCCACGGCGCGGCATAGTTAAGCAGACGTCTGTCCAGACTCCCCGGATCATTACACAGAGACCATACTGGGAGCTGTGGGAATGGGATGTGACTCACCAGTGTGCTCCAGTGTTTACTGGCATTCATCTCCATATGTCACGACCCCAGCCTATCAACACATCAGGAACGTAAGGTGGCCGACAGGTGCAAGCGTGTTTTTATATTCTCACCGTAGTTTGAAACTGCAGCGTGGTTCTCCTAATGGAAATGTTTTGGGCCGTTGTAATGTGTGTTGCACCTGTCCGCCACTGTAGAAATGTTCTCTTTAAAAACACAACTACAAGATACACTGAACAAAAATATAAACGCAACACTTTTGTTTTTGCTCCCATTTTTCATGAGATGAACTCAAAGATCTAAAACATTTTCTATATACACAAAATAACCATTTCTCTCAAATATTGTTCACAAATCTGAAAAAATCTGTGATAGTGAGCACTTCTCCTTTGCCGAGATAATCCATCCCACCTCACAGGTGTGGCATATCAAGATGCTGATTAGACAGCATGATTATTGCACAGGTGTGCCTTAGGCTGGCCACAATAAAAGGCCACTCTGAAACGTGCAGTTTTGCTTTATTGGGGGGGTCTGGGGGGGTCCGAAAACCAGTCAGTATCTGATGTGAGGGGTAGGATTAGGGTTAGGGGTAGGGTTAGGGGTAGGGTTAGGGTAGGGTAATGTTGTGAATCGAGTGGCCCATGGTGGTGGTGGGGTTATGGTATGGGCAGGCGTATTATATGGACGACAAACACAGGCCACTCGATTCACAACATTACCCTAATCCTACCCCTAACCCTACCCCTACCCCTACCCCTCACATTAGATACTGACTGGTTTTCGGACCCCCCCCAGGACCCCCCCAATAAAGCAAAATGCACGTTTCAGAGTGGCCTTTTATTGTGGCCAGCCTAAGGCACATCTGTGCAATAATCATGCTGTCTAATCAGCATCTTGATATGCCACACCTGTGAGGTGGGATGGATTATCTCGGCAAAGGAGAAGTGCTCACTATCACTAGTGCTCGTCTGGTCTTCAACCTTCCTAAATTCTCCCACACCACTCCGCTCCTCCGCTCCCTCCACTGGCTTCCGGTAACTGCTAGAATCCACTTCAAGACACTGGTACTTGCTTACCATGCTGCGAATAGATCTGGCCCGTCCTACATCCAGGACATGGTTAAACCGTACACCCCAGCGCGTGCACTACGCTCTGCATCAGCCAAACGACTCGTTGCGCCCTCGCTGCGAGGGGGACCCAAGTTCCCATCGGCGAAAACACGTGGGTTTGCTATCCTGGCTCCAAGATGGTGGAATGAGCTCCCCATTGACATCAGGACAGCAGATAGCTTACACACCTTCCGGCGCAAACTGAAAACTCATCTCTTTCGACTCCACTTCGAGCGATAGAACTATTAACGAAGCACTTATATACTAATAAAGGACTGGCTTATCTAAAGCCAGTTGAGTAGCACTTGAAATGTTTGGCTCTATGAAACCTGATGTACTTATATGATTCTGTTTTCTTCAAGGTTGTGTCTTCCTGGTCGAATGTACTTATTGTAAGTCGCTTTGGATAAAGCGTCAGCTAAATGCAATGTAATGTATCACAGATTTTTTCAGATTTGTGAACAATATTTGAGATAAATGGTTATTTTGTGTTTATAGAAAATGTTTTAGATCTTTGAGTTCATCTCATGAAAAATGGGAGCAAAAACAAAAGTGTTGCGTTTATATTTTTGTTCAGTGTAAATCTAAATTTCGCCACTTTTGCACCCCACTGATTTAGAATAGCCTGTTTAGACGACACAATTCACTTGGAAAAATAAATCCCAAGCCGCAAATGAACCCCCGCAAATCTCAAATGGAAACGACCAGCTCTTGTACCGACTCCAATTACATTTTTGGCATATCAGTATGAGAATACATACTCCAGGGCAAATTAAACCTCTTGCTTAAGAAACCTCCCCCCGCAGCAATTCAATTCTGTGCCGCACTGAAATCACTTCCCTGACTGCACTGCCAATCTCTCCATATGAGGGGAGAGATTCACTCCCGTCTATTTCTGAAAGTCTAATAAGATGAACCCTCATACTTGCCATGCTCAGATAAGGAGTCGCTTGAGTGTGTTGAAGTGTTTACCACGGCTCAGACTTGCCTTCCTTACACGCAATACCCCTCCAAATGTCTTAACCCATTCATTTTCCTGCCAGCGATTCTAATTTGTAACAAAACAGCATTAGAAATTCACGGTTTCTGCTGGAATTCCCTTTAGTTACGGCATGTTTCATATAACGGATGAATTCAGGTCATAGCCAGCATTTAGGTCGGTCATTCAGAGGGATTCAGGGTCACACTTAAGAAATGACCTAAGGGAAGATTGAAGGGTTGTTATCAGCTGCTAGGCATGCAGTCGCACTCTGTTTATGTTTCCCGTAGGCCTTGCTGCCATTTCATCATAGCCTGTTCAATTGTGCAGAGCCCAACTCATCAGCTATACTGCACTGTGAGTTGCTTATGTGCATGATGCAAAGCAGAAAAAGTCAACCGTAGTGAGATTCTCATGTCCTCCGAGAGGCCGGATCCACCTCCAATTTCAGATGCAGCGACTTCTCCTGCTCTCCGACTCCCACGTGAATACAGAGCTCGCCGCGATGGCATTTGGTTTGTTTAGAGGAGCAAAGTGCACGGACAAAACGGAGCCTGTTAGTTGTTCATTAATTACATTTTTTCGTTTCAAGTGAGCAGGGGGAAAGGTTTGGAAACATGCCTGTACTTTGTTTACACACACAATATCCTCTCATTACTCAGCGTGATTTAACATACACAACATTTAAATCTCACACTGCTCATCCACCCCTCTTGGAAATGCTTCTCCTAATGAAAAATCAGTCGCATCTTTTGATATATTTTTAGAAATGCATTCCAGCAATGATCGATGTCTATTTATAACCGATGATTGCGTGATCACTGGGGCACAATCAGGCCTTTGCCGATGTAGCAGAACTGCATTGGTTGATTGTTCTCTTTGATTATTGCTTTGGATTTCTGCAGAGTGAGTTCAGTCACACATACACACACACTTTCATACTCTTCAACTCCTTCAAAATGTAGTAATCAGTGTGACCGTACAGTACCGAGGAGTCAGCGTCTGTTTAATCTACTTGGCTCCTGAGTTTGTAATCCTCTTTCTTATACTCTGACCTCCAGGGCTTAGAATACACTGAACACACCACTCTTATTCAGATGATATAATAATCATAATCATCATCTCTCCTCCTTCTGTCCGAGGCCCCTGCCTGCAACACATGCCGCCATATATCTTTGTAATTATCCCCGTGCCCGCAGATGGCAAAATTCGATTAAAGTTTTTTCAAAAATCACACTTTATGCCCATTGCTACGGACAACAGAATGTAATACACCGCCTGAACATTCAAAGCTACACTGGCTGCGAGGGCGCCGCCGTGAAAGTGGTTTATCAAAGTAATTGGTGCCTTTCACGTTGGCCCAGGGTGCGCAAAGGAAGGTAACAGATGTCTGAAGGAGGTGCAGGTCACTGAGTTTCCTGCGCTGCCACTGATCCCGCCGATAAAGAGGAGGTTACTTCTAAGGCTGCTTCCCACCATGACGCCCTATCAGATCTGTAGCCCGTCTTACTTCCTGTGTTCGAGGGAAATCCATGTCTTTTGAGACTGCTGTTGAGGGCATGTTAGAGTAATTACAGCACCACGATATCATCTACCCACACTTATCCTCTCATGGCAATAAAAAGCTAGATCCCCGTATTGTAGCGCTGGCTTATCCCTCAATGTGACAGGATTTTATTTAGGAAATAAGTATGATTTCTATGAATGACTAGCAGAATAAATAGAGGGATGAGACGCTTGGTTGATGGGATATTGCTCAAACTGATCTCAGACGCTATTAGGGAATCCTTAGCATGCGTCCCTGTAAGCACCTATCGTGACTCTTATGTTTCGTGCCACAGGGTTAACAAAGAGCTTAATGGAGTAATCCTCACCGGGTGGCTGTCTGACAAACCGCCCTCTTAGTGACTTATCCCTCGAACCAGGGGTCAAAGGTCAAAGCCCAGGTAATGCATCCCACTCTAAGACACTCGAAATTACTCAAAAAGTGTAATTTAGACGAATAATTCGACACATATTTCCCTGTAAATGTGTAAATCTAAAATGTGACCCCCATTACTCCTCCTCCCCCTCTTCTCGCAGTCTCCCTGGCGATCCATGATGGATTATGGGATGGCCTCGGGACAGGCTGGATGGCTGGTTTCACAATCTGCCGGGTGTGACCCACATCCCTCTCTCTCCGGCTAATCCTTTTGTTTCTACCATTTCTGAGTACCTAGCCACATCTAATCCTTTGTGCTGCTTTATTTCAGCGTTAGATTTCATCTCATCCGAGCAGTCTTCCCGATACCCTTCATTCCCCTCATCAATTGGTTTTGGATGTGCATTGAATCTCTATTTGCCACGGGTTCAAATAAAAAGGAGAGGAGTTCTGGTGATTTATAGTGTTATGTTCTGATTTTATTCTACTTTGCAGCCAAAGCGCATCAGATTAGTGGACAATGAATTATTACCCTGCATGAAACACTGGAATGACTCACTGTATGCTGTTTACACACAACACTATGCAAGAGCAGACGATTGTTAATATGTTCCCCTTTAAAGAGTCCTCTCCTGCTGATGTTCAGGTGTATATCAGTATGTAGTGTCTCTACTTTAAAGAGTCCTCTCCTGCTGATGTTCAGGTGTATATCAGTATGTAGTATCTCTACTTTAAAGAGTCCTCTCCTGCTGATGTTCAGGTGTATATCAGTATGTAGTGTCTCTACTTTAAAGAGTCCTCTCCTGCTGATGTTCAGGTGTATATCAGTATGTAGTGTCTCTACTTTAAAGAGTCCTCTCCTGCTGATGTTCAGGTGTATATCAGTATGTAGTGTCTCTACTTTAAAGCGTCCTCTCCTGCTGATGTTCAGGTGTATATCAGTATGTAGTGTCTCTACTTTAAAGAGTCCTCTCCTGCTGATGTTCAGGTGTATATCAGTATGTAGTGTCTCTACTTTAAAGAGTCCTCTCCTGCTGATGTTCAGGTGTATATCAGTATGTAGTTGTCTCTACTTCAAAGAGTCCTCTCCTGCTGAGGTTCAGGTGTATATCAGTATGTAGTGTCTCTACTTTAAAGAGTCCTCTCCTGCTGATGTTCAGGTGTATATCAGTATGTAGTGTCTCTACTTTAAAGAGTCCTCTCCTGCTGATGTTCAGGTGTATATCAGTATGTAGTGTCTCTACTTCAAAGAGTCCTCTCCTGCTGATGTTCAGGGTATATCAGTATGTAGTGTCTCTACTTCAAAGAGTCCTCTCCTGCTGATGTTCAGGTGTATATCAGTATGTAGTGTCTCTACTTTAAAGAGTCCTCTCCTGCTGATGTTCAGGTGTATATCAGTATGTAGTGTCTCTACTTTAAAGAGTCCTCTCCTGCTGATATTCAGGTGTATATCAGTATGTAGTGTCTCTACTTCAAGAGTCCTCTCCTGCTGATGTTCAGGTGTATATCAGTATGTAGTGTCTCTACTTTAAAGAGTCCTCTCCTGCTGGTGTTCAGGTGTATATCAGTATGTAGTGTCTCTACTTTAAAGAGTCCTCTCCTGCTGATGTTCAGGTGTATATCAGTATGTAGTGTGTCTACTTTAAAGAGTCCTCTCCTGCTGATGTTCAGGTGTATATTAGTATGTAGTGTCTCTACTTCAAAGAGTCCTCTCCTGCTGATGTTCAGGTGTATATCAGTATGTAGTGTCTCTACTTTAAAGAGTCCTCTCCTGCTGATGTTCAGGTGTATATCAGTATGTAGTGTCTCTACTTTAAAGAGTCCTCTCTTGCTGATGTTCAGGTGTATATCAGTATGTAGTGTCTCTACTTTAAAGAGTCCTCTCCTGCTGATGTTCAGGTGTATATCAGTATGTAGTGTCTCTACTTTAAAGAGTCCTCTCCTGCTGATGTTCAGGTGTATATCAGTATGTAGTGTCTCTACTTTAAAGAGTCCTCTCCTGCTGATGTTCAGGTGTATATCAGTATGTAGTGTCTCTACTTTAAAGAGTCCTCTCTTGCTGATGTTCAGGTGTATATCAGTATGTAGTGTGTCTACTTTAAAGAGTCCTCTCCTGCTGATGTTCAGGTGTATATTAGTATGTAGTGTCTCTACTTTAAAGAGTCCTCTCCTGCTGATGTTCAGGTGTATATCAGTATGTAGTGTCTCTACTTTAAAGAGTCCTCTCCTGCTGATGTTCAGGTGTATATCAGTATGTAGTGTCTCTACTTTAAAGAGTCCTCTCCTGCTGATGTTCAGGTGTATATCAGTATGTAGTGTCTCTACTTTAAAGAGTCCTCTCCTGCTGATGTTCAGGTGTATATCAGTATGTAGTGTCTCTACTTTAAAGAGTCCTCTCTTGCTGATGTTCAGGTGTATATCAGTATGTAGTGTGTCTACTTTAAAGAGTCCTCTCCTGCTGATGTTCAGGTGTATATCAGTATGTAGTGTCTCTACTTTAAAGAGTCCTCTCCTGCTGATGTTCAGGTGTATATCAGTATGTAGTGTCTCTACTTTAAAGAGTCCTCTCCTGCTGATGTTCAGGTGTATATCAGTATGTAGTGTCTCTACTTTAAAGAGTCCTCTCCTGCTGACGTTCAGGTGTATATCAGTATGTAGTGTCTCTACTTTAAAGATGCCCTCTCCTGCTGATGTTCAGGTGTATATCAGTATTGTAGTGGTCTCTACTTTAAAGAGTCCTCTCCTGCTGATGTTCAGGTGTATATCAGTATGTAGTGTCTCTACTTTAAAGAGTCCTCTCCTGCTGATGTTCAGGTGTATATCAGTATGTAGTGTCTCTACTTTAAAGAGTCCTCTCCTGCTGATGTTCAGGTGTATATCAGTATGTAGTGTCTCTACTTTAAAGAGTCCTCTCCTGCTGATGTTCAGGTGTATATCAGTATGTAGTGTCTCTACTTTAAAGAGTCCTCTCTTGCTGATGTTCAGGTGTATATCAGTATGTAGTGTGTCTACTTTAAAGAGTCCTCTCCTGCTGATGTTCAGGTGTATATTAGTATGTAGTGTCTCTACTTTAAAGAGTCCTCTCCTGCTGATGTTCAGGTGTATATCAGTATGTAGTGTCTCTACTTTAAAGAGTCCTCTCCTGCTGATGTTCAGGTGTATATCAGTATGTAGTGTCTCTACTTTAAAGAGTCCTCTCCTGCTGATGTTCAGGTGTATATCAGTATGTAGTGTCTCTACTTTAAAGAGTCCTCTCCTGCTGATGTTCAGGTGTATATCAGTATGTAGTGTCTCTACTTTAAAGAGTCCTCTCTTGCTGATGTTCAGGTGTATATCAGTATGTAGTGTGTCTACTTTAAAGAGTCCTCTCCTGCTGATGTTCAGGTGTATATCAGTATGTAGTGTCTCTACTTTAAAGAGTCCTCTCCTGCTGATGTTCAGGTGTATATCAGTATGTAGTGTCTCTACTTTAAAGAGTCCTCTCCTGCTGATGTTCAGGTGTATATCAGTATGTAGTGTCTCTACTTTAAAGAGTCCTCTCCTGCTGATGTTCAGGTGTATATCAGTATGTAGTGTCTCTACTTTAAAGAGTCCTCTCCTGCTGATGTTCAGGTGTATATCAGTATGTAGTGTCTCTACTTTAAAGAGTCCTCTCCTGCTGATGTTCAGGTGTATATCAGTATGTAGTGTCTCTACTTTAAAGAGTCCTCTCCTGCTGATGTTCAGGTGTATATCAGTATGTAGTGTCTCTACTTTAAAGAGTCCTCTCCTGTTGATGTTCAGCCCCTCTTTTCACCCTCTGTCTGAAACCAGAGAGTGTTACATAGTGATGTTACATAGAGATTCCCTATTGAGGGAACACAGGGATTTTAGCCTTTGCAGACCATTCACAAAAACCTATGTAATACACTACAGGAAAGTGAAAACCCCCCAAAAGCATAATAGGGCCTCTTTAAAACTTGTCACCACATCGTTTTTTTTTAACGGTCTTCTATTGTGATTCCAACAAACTCCAGACAGTGTCAGGGTGAATATTGCTCACTACAGCAACCACAAACAGTTGATTGATCAGATCAATACAATGGTTAAAACAGTGTGAAACATCAATATTGACATTTCTATTCCTCCTTGTGAAAGGGCAAGTTGGGGGATGAAATAGGGGAAAACATTTTTGCAACACGAACCCTGACTGGATTTCACAATCTCTGATGGTGATTCAAATCATGGTGGCTTTCATGTTTTAATGTTTTTCTTTAATGTATTTTTAATGACATAACAAAGGGAATCTGCCATATTTATATTCTCATCTCGCGCCCACGCAGACTGACACTTAGGCATACAAACACACTGCCAACACACACACAGACAGACACACAGACACACACATACCATGTATACATTACTTCAGGGGACATTACATTGACTTACATGCATTTCCTGGAGACTTATCCTAACCTTAACCATAACCAACACATGCCTAACCCTAATCCTAAACCTAATCAAGTTTTCACCCTAAAATTAATGATTCTCATCATGGGGACCTCCATTATGTCCCCATAAGGGGGGCGAGTCCCCACACGTGACTTTGTAAACAGATGTAGGTCCCCACAAGGATGGTAATGCTAGGCCACACACACACACTGACAGAGGGCCTATAGTGAACAGAAGAGACGGGAAGGTTCAAACTCAAGGACGACGATGAGCACAGCAGAAAAAGTACTTTCAACTGCAAGAAGTCTGAGGTCTATTTACACACACAATAGTAAATTGGTCGGAGCCACTTGAGCCGGTAGGAGCCCCTCAACAGCTAACCCAGTATCTTCCATAATAAATAAATAAAGCTTCCTGCATCTATTATGCATGGATATACAGTATACAATATGGACATATGAAGAAGACAAGACTGTAATAATAACAATGGAGGCACCTTCCTCCACAGATACGCTTCTCACTACAAATACATGACAAATAAATGCAAACCATACCTTTATAGCCCTCTGAATTGCTCAGATGTTCTCTATTTGCTCTGTTATCTCGTCCTCTTATCACCTAATTTCCTGTCTTTCTGTACCTTTCATGACCAATGGCAGTGAGGCAAACTCCTCTGACATTATCTCTATCTTGATTAAATGTATATTATACTATTAAAAGCGCCTTTTTCCCTTTCCCCTTCAACTGGTCTAGTTCCTGGTTCACCATAACAGCATGTGTTAGCTGTGTCTCCATGGGATCTACAATGGGGCTAATGGATCCTTGTCTTGTACAAACATACTGTATACAGTGAGCTACATATACATATAAAACATGTGCATAATGCAGGTTGCAGATTTTCTATTCACTGAAGAAGGCTAATTTGAAAATCTTGTCTCTTGGCGACCTTTTACTTGGCAAACCCCATAAAAGCATTTCATTTGATGGCAACCAACTATAGACTCTATAATACATGTCCATATGTTGTACATGGGGGCGTGTGGTGCAGTGGGTTGTCCGTAGGTGTTTGGATCAGCGGGTCACAGGTTCAAACCCCACTGCAGTCAGCATGTCGTTGTGTCCCTGAGACTCTTCACCCCAAAGTGCTCCTGTGGGGATTGCCCACAGTATTGAGTATGGAAGTCTCTTTGGATAAAAGCGTCTAACAAGTAACATGTGATGTACATATTCTCTGTGACTCAAAAAAGGTTTTCTATAGAGATGTTGTGGAGCTCGAAGTGGATGCGCCATCTTGGAAATGCAAACACGGACAAACTCTCATCAGAGCAAACAACTAGCTGGGCACCCACCTGTCATTTAAGGCAACCACGCCCTTAATTATGAATTTGTTATTTGGGTTTTCCCTTTTCTGCAGTGTTTTCTATGGATTGTTGGCTTTCAGACAGAGGGTGAAAAGAGGCAGTATGAGAAAAATAAAGAGTTTTTTGAACATTAAAGCATGGAGACATGTCCCAGTAGAGACACTACATACTGATATACACCTGAACATCAGCAGGAGAGGACTCTTTAAAGTAGAGACACTACATACTGATATACACCTGAACATCAGCAGGAGAGGACTCTTTAAAGTAGAGGCACTACATACTGATATACACCTGAACATCAGCAGGAGAGGACTCTTTAAAGTAGAGACACTACATACTGATATACACCTGAACATCAGCAGGAGAGGACTCTTTAAAGTAGAGGCACTACATACTGATATACACCTGAACATCAGCAGGAGAGGACTCTTTAAAGTAGAGGCACTACATACTGATATACACCTGAACATCAGCAGGAGAGGACTCTTTAAAGTAGAGACACTACATACTGATATACACCTGAACATCAGCAGGAGAGGACTCTTTAAAGTAGAGACACTACATACTGATATACACCTGAACATCAGCAGGAGAGGACTCTTTAAAGTAGAGGCACTACATACTGATATACACCTGAACATCAGCAGGAGAGGACTCTTTAAAGTAGAGACACTACATACTGATATACACCTGAACATCAGCAGGAGAGGACTCTTTAAAGTAGAGAAACTACATACTGATATACACCTGAACATCAGCAGGAGAGGACTCTTTAAAGTAGAGACACTACATACTGATATACACCTGAACTTCAGCAGGAGAGGACTCTTTAAAGTAGAGACACTACATACTGATATATACCTGAACTTCAGCAGGAGAGGACTCTTTAAAGTAGAGACACTACATACTAATATACACCTGAACTTCAGCAGGAGAGGACTCTTTAAAGTAGAGACACTACATACTGATATACACCTGAACATCAGCAGGAGAGGACTCTTTAAAGTAGAGGCACTACATACTGATATACACCTGAACATCAGCAGGAGAGGACTCTTTAAAGTAGAGACACTACATACTGATATACACTTGAACATCAGCAGGAGAGGACTCTTTAAAGTAGAGACACTACATACTGATATACACCTGAACATCAGCAGGAGAGGACTCTTTAAAGTAGAGACACTACATACTGATATACACCTGAACTTCAGCAGGAGAGGACTCTTTAAAGTAGAGACACTACATACTGATATATACCTGAACATCAGCAGGAGAGGACTCTTTAAAGTAGAGAAACTACATACTGATATACACCTGAACATCAGCAGGAGAGGACTCTTTAAAGTAGAGACACTACATACTAATATACACCTGAACTTCAGCAGGAGAGGACTCCTTAAAGTAGAGACACTACATACTGATATACACCTGAACTTCAGCAGGAGTGGACTCTTTAAAGTAGAGACACTACATACTGATATACACCTGAACATCAGCAGGAGAGGACTCTTTAAAGTAGAGACACTACATACTGATATACACCTGAACATCAGCAGGAGAGGACTCTTTAAAGTAGAGACACTACATACTGATATACACCTGAACATCAGCAGGAGAGGACTCTTTAAAGTAGAGACACTACATACTGATATACACTTGAACATCAGCAGGAGAGGACTCTTTAAAGTAGAGACACTACATACTGATATACACCTGAACATCAGCAGGAGAGGACACTTTAAAGTAGAGACACTACATACTGATATACACCTGAACTTCAGCAGGAGAGGACTCTTTAAAGTAGAGACACTACATACTGATATATACCTGAACATCAGCAGGAGAGGACTCTTTAAAGTAGAGAAACTACATACTGATATACACCTGAACATCAGCAGGAGAGGACTCTTTAAAGTAGAGACACTACATACTGATATATACCTGAACATCAGCAGGAGAGGACTCTTTAAAGTAGAGACACTACATACTGATATACACCTGAACATCAGCAGGAGAGGACTCTTTAAAGTAGAGACACTACATACTGATATACACCTGAACTTCAGCAGGAGAGGACTCTTTAAAGTAGAGACACTACATACTAATATACACCTGAACTTCAGCAGGAGAGGACTCTTTAAAGTAGAGACACTACATACTGATATACACCTGAACTTCAGCAGGAGAGGACTCTTTAAAGTAGAGACACTACATACTGATATACACCTGAACATCAGCAGGAGAGGACTCTTTAAAGTAGAGACACTACATACTGATATACACCTGAACATCAGCAGGAGAGGACTCTTTAAAGTAGAGACACTACATACTGATATACACCTGAACATCAGCAGGATAGGACTCTTTAAAGTAGAGACACTACATACTGATATACACCTGGACATCAGCAGGAGAGGACTCTTTAAAGTAGAGACACTACATACTGATATACACTTGAACATCAGCAGGAGAGGACTCTTTAAAGTAGAGACACTACATACTGATATACACCTGAACATCAGCAGGAGAGGACTCTTTAAAGTAGAGACACTACATACTGATATACACCTGAACTTCAGCAGGAGAGGACTCTTTAAAGTAGAGACACTACATACTGATATATACCTGAACATCAGCAGGAGAGGACTCTTTAAAGTAGAGAAACTACATACTGATATACACCTGAACATCAGCAGGAGAGGACTCTTTAAAGTAGAGACACTACATACTGATATATACCTGAACATCAGCAGGAGAGGACTCTTTAAAGTAGAGACACTACATACTGATATACACCTGAACTTCAGCAGGAGAGGACTCTTTAAAGTAGAGACACTACATACTAATATACACCTGAACTTCAGCAGGAGAGGACTCTTTAAAGTAGAGACACTACATACTGATATACACCTGAACTTCAGCAGGAGAGGACTCTTTAAAGTAGAGACACTACATACTGATATACACCTGAACATCAGCAGGAGAGGACTCTTTAAAGTAGAGACACTACATACTACTAGTTTGTTCCATGGTTTGATGATAGGAGAAAAGGCTTTTCATAATGAGGATGAACCCATGTGTTTGTTTCAACATAGCACTTTCTCAGGTGTGAAACTTTTCTCTAAGTTGTGATAATCACCTGTATAATCGAACCCAGTAGAAGGAGTCATAACATTTAAAATGAAACAGCGTGAAAAGTGAACAGATTTAGTACAGGGTGTAAATACAACCCATAGTGTGATCCTCCTGCTCCAGGGAGTAATTATTCACCTCGGTAAAGTCTGCAGTTACTGCCCACACCTTTTTCTCTTCCTCGCTTCAAAGTCTCTGATTGGCCGGTCAAGATCCAATTTACCCGGTATCTCACTTCCACGGTCACAATTTCGCACTTTGCCCCTTTGTGCTTAAATCTAATTTCCCTTGACTCTAAGTGCCCTGCTGTTCTGAAAAACCGACTTGTAAAAAACCTGCAGAATGAAACACCAATTTGATCTTCTAGAACTCACATTTGACCAGAGACAAGCAATTAGCAACTATCTAAAAATATACATATATCTTAGGGTCTATTATGGACTTTAAGACTAAATGGTTTCAGAAGGAAAGAGTTCACAGGATTTATTTTTAAGGAAGCCGCAAATTAGATCATGTTCTGTCTTAACGTGTATGCACTCACATACACTCTCTCTTTCCCTCACACACACACACTTACGCACAAGAACTTGGCAGTCAGACACCGTAACTACTCAACAAATTGCTGTCCGGCCTGCTGTTGGCCTGTGTGCATCATGTCTCAGCATTCGTACGACAGCTTCAAATAGCTTATTATGCACTTTCTCTGGAGTGCTACGCTTGCACATGCACGCCACAATCTCCGAGCAGCAGCAGCTGACTAGGGAAACCGTGGAAATAATTGTCTGTCATTCCTCGTTGGCTGCTTTGATGTCTGGCGAGTCTCTTTGTGGTGCACTAACACAGTTGTTTGGAGTCAGTGTGTTAGGAAGTAGCACGGCGCGATGTGAGCTACATGCTAGTTTGTTGAATTCCAGCATCCACACAGTGTCAGACAGTCTGGTGGGCAGATGAGAGGTTGGAGGCGAGAACAGGCTGAGCATAATAGCCCCATGACCCCGGCAGATGGACAAGACAGCTTCTGAATGGAGATTATTATTATTTTTTTTAAATATCATCATCCACTTTCTTTCCAAAACCGGCCGAACGCCCGGACAATAGAAAGCTGCTTTGTCCTCTCATGCATTTAGTGTGAAACCTGCAGCTTGATGTTGGACACAGTGAGCATTGTGTTCTGTTTTGATCAATTGCATATGTGCAAAAGGCTCTGACTGTGTGTATGGTGGTGTTTTAGACTGGATTTTCACTTCTTCTTTTCAGTTTTATAGTTGGAGTAAACATATCTCAAGCAGAAGTCAAAATAAGTCTGGGAAATTACCTCAGAGGTCTAAAATCGACCGTAAGTATGGATGTGTGTGTAGTGTTTATTTGAGCATAGTTTCTGCAATGTTTACGCCTGTTTAGCTTTAAAAAATCCAATATGAAGAGAGGTGGGAATCTTTGAATTTTCTTCTTCATCACTGCACTCGTCAAAGAGGGACTATTGTTCATGAAACAAATGCACATTAGTAGAAAAAACCGAAGATGCATGATGTCAAATTGTACCTGTAAAATAATAATTACGGTTGCCGACAAACGCTGCAAATACAAAAACACAACAAAACACACATGTTGTAGCGCATTGGGTCGGCCAACATAAATAATAACCAGCATCTCATTCATGTTGCATGGTGAGGTTTTGCAATGTATGTAATGAGGCCTTGTGGGATATTCAGCAAAACTCCTGGTAAAACTTTCCCTCGTCTTATCAGCCTAACCCACATGTCACTCAATGACGGCGCCAGTCATCACAGAAAATGTTCCATTTTGTCCACTGGAGTGTCTCTAAGTGATGGAAGTCTCCACAGTGCAGCTGCCTGCGGAGCAAATGTGAAAAGCAGGGAGGATTTTAGCACTGCTTTTCACAGGCAGCGAGGAGACGCCATGTGAGGTCACAGAGGAGCAGATATCACCCCGAGAGTGTTAAGGACCTCGGCCCGAGTGTTCAGATCCTCTCCTGGCTCTGGAGGCCGGGGAAACCAAGCATATCATTTGGGTGCAGCGTCGAGGATACAGGTGAAGGGCGAGCCACTGACCTGATGCTGCAGTGAATTATGGTATTTTTCAGCCCTATGTATGAGTTGTCTGTGGTAGTCAGAAGTGGGAAGTAGTGGAGTACAAATACTCCACTACAAATACAAATACTCCACTACTGATGGATACACGGATCGTGTTCAAGAAGTAGAGTACAAATACTCCACTACTTGAAAAAATGTACTACTTGAAAAAATGTACTTAAGTACATTTTTCTGGTATCAGTACTTTACTCCACTACTTACGACTTTTTACTTTGACTTCTTACATGTTGAACACAAATACCTGTACTTTCTACTTCTTACATGTTGAACACAAATACCTGTACTTTCTACTTCTTACATGTTGAACAAAAATACCTGTACTTTCTACTTCTTACATGTTGAACACAAATACCTGTACTTTCTACTTCTTACATGTTGAACACAAATACCTGTACTTTCTACTTCTTACATGTTGAACACAAATACCTGTACTTTCTACTTCTTACATGTTGAACACAAATACCTGTACTTTCTACTTCTTACATGTTGAACTCAAATACCTGTACTTTCTACTTCTTACATGTTGAACTCAAATACCTGTACTTTCTACTTCTTACATGTTGAACTCAAATACCTGTACTTTCTACTTCTTACATGTTGAACTCAAATACCTGTACTTTCTACTTCTTACATGTTGAACACAAATACCTGTACTTTCTACTTCTTACATGTTGAACACAAATACCTGTACTTTCTACTTCTTACATGTTGAACTCAAATACCTGTACTTTCTACTTCTTACATGTTGAACACAAATACCTGTACTTTCTACTTCTTACATGTTGAATACAAATACCTGTACTTTCTACTTCTTACATGTTGAACACAAATACCTGTACTTTCTACTTCTTACATGTTGAACACAAATACCTGTACTTTCTACTTCTTACATGTTGAATACAAATACCTGTACTTTCTACTTCTTACATGTTGAACTCAAATACCTGTACTTTCTACTTCTTACATGTTGAACACAAATACCTGTACTTTCTACTTCTTACATGTTGAACAGAAATACCTGTACTTTCTACTTCTTACATGTTGAACTCAAATACCTGTACTTTCTACTTCTTACATGTTGAACTCAAATACCTGTACTTTCTACTTCTTACATGTTGAACTCAAATACCTGTACTTTCTACTTCTTACATGTTGAACCCAAATACCTGTACTTTCTACTTCTCACATGTTGAACACAAATACCTGTACTTTCTACTTCTTACATGTTGAACTCAAATACCTGTACTTTCTACTTCTAACATGTTGAACACAAATACCTGTACTTTCTACTTCTTACATGTTGAACTCAAATACCTGTACTTTCTACTTCTTACATTTTGAACAAAAATACCTGTACTTTCTACTTCTTACATGTTGAACTCAAATACCTGTACTTTCTACTTCTTACATGTTGAACACAAATACCTGTACTTTCTACTTCTTACATGTTGAACTCAAATACCTGTACTTTCTACTTCTTACATGTTGAACCCAAATACCTGTACTTTCTACTTCTTACATGTTGAACCCAAATACCCGTACTTTCTACTTCTTACATGTTGAACACAAATACCTGTACTTTCTACTTCTTACATGTTGAACACAAATACCTGTACTTTCTACTTCTTACATGTTGAACACAAATACCTGTACTTTCTACTTCTTACATGTTGAACTCAAATACCTGTACTTTCTACTTCTTACATGTTGAACCCAAATACCTGTACTTTCTACTTCTCACATGTTGAACACAAATACCTGTACTTTCTACTTCTTACATGTTGAACACAAATACCTGTACTTTCTACTTCTTACATGTTGAACTCAAATACCTGTACTTTCTACTTCTTACATGTTGAACCCAAATACCTGTACTTTCTACTTCTCACATGTTGAACACAAATACCTGTACTTTCTACTTCTTACATGTTGAACTCAAATACCTGTACTTTCTACTTCTCACATGTTGAACACAAATACCTGTACTTTCTACTTCTTACATGTTGAACTCAAATACCTGTACTTTCTACTTCTTACATGTTGAACACAAATACCTGTACTTTCTACTTCTTACATGTTGAACACAAATACCTGTACTTTCTACTTCTTACATGTTGAACTCAAATACCTGTACTTTCTACTTCTTACATGTTGAACTCAAATACCTGTACTTTCTACTTCTTACATGTTGAACACAAATACCTGTACTTTCTACTTCTTACATGTTGAACACAAATACCTGTACTTTCTACTTCTTACATGTTGAACTCAAATACCTGTACTTTCTACTTCTTACATTTTGAACAAAAATACCTGTACTTTCTACTTCTTACATGTTGAACCCAAATACCTGTACTTTCTACTTCTTACATGTTGAACTCAAATACCTGTACTTTCTACTTCTTACATGTTGAACTCAAATACCTGTACTTTCTACTTCTTACATGTTGAACCCAAATACCTGTACTTTCTACTTCTTACATGTTGAACTCAAATACCTGTACTTTCTACTTCTTACATGTTGAACCCAAATACCTGTACTTTCTACTTCTTACATGTTGAACCCAAATACCCGTACTTTCTACTTCTTACATGTTGAACACAAATACCTGTACTTTCTACTTCTTACATGTTGAACACAAATACCTGTACTTTCTACTTCTTACATGTTGAACACAAATACCTGTACTTTCTACTTCTTACATGTTGAACACAAATACCTGTACTTTCTACTTCTTACATGTTGAACACAAATACCTGTACTTTCTACTTCTTACATGTTGAACTCAAATACCTGTACTTTCTACTTCTTACATGTTGAACCCAAATACCTGTACTTTCTACTTCTTACATGTTGAACTCAAATACCTGTACTTTCTACTTCTTACATGTTGAACTCAAATACCTGTACTTTCTACTTCTTACATGTTGAACTCAAATACCTGTACTTTCTACTTCTTACATGTTGAACCCAAATACCTGTACTTTCTACTTCTTACATGTTGAACTCAAATACCTGTACTTTCTACTTCTTACATGTTGAACCCAAATACCTGTACTTTCTACTTCTTACATGTTGAACCCAAATACCTGTACTTTCTACTTCTTACATGTTGAACCCAAATACCTGTACTTTCTACTTCTTACATGTTGAACTCAAATACCTGTACTTTCTACTTCTTACATGTTGAACTCAAATACCTGTACTTTCTACTTCTTACATGTTGAACACAAATACCTGTTATTTGTACTTCTAACATGTTGAACCCAAATACCTGTACTTTCTACTTCTTACATGTTGAACTCAAATACCTGTACTTTCTACTTCTTACATGTTGAACTCAAATACCTGTACTTTCTACTTCTTACATGTTGAACTCAAATACCTGTACTTTCTACTTCTTACATGTTGAACCCAAATACCTGTACTTTCTACTTCTTACATGTTGAACTCAAATACCTGTACTTTCTACTTCTTACATGTTGAACACAAATACCTGTTCTTTGTACTTCTAACATGTTGAACCCAAATACCTGTACTTTCTACTTCTTACATGTTGAACTCAAATACCTGTACTTTCTACTTCTTACATGTTGAACTCAAATACCTGTACTTTCTACTTCTTACATGTTGAACTCAAATACTTGTACTTTCTACTTCTCTCATTTCCCAAACAGCTGGTTCCTTTAGTCTGAATGTGTGTTTGATGCGTGATCATTATTCTTTAGAGTCATTGCGTGCCTATTGATTTGAACACGATCCGTGTATCCATCATTTCCTGGTCTTCTCTAAAGAAGAGGGACCAATGGAAACGTTGTCACGTTGCCGTTGTTCAGCATGGAAACGTTCATTAGCTAACAATGACATTATTGTTCTATTAATATAAAGGGAGGTCAGGTACTCTTTAAAGCAGCTGCTAGTTATGGGTACTTTTTACTGAAGTACATTTCAAAGCCTCTTTACTTTCACTTGAGTAAAGAAGTTTAGTCAGTACTTCTACTTTCACCAGAGTATTTTTAAACACGAGTATCTGTACTTCTACTTGAGTAAAGGATGTGTGTACTTTTGCCATCTCTGCTGATAGTCTTGTCATCCAGCCTCTGAATCAGAAGCATGTTACCACAATCAGTTCAAGTGTCACCTCATATCATCTCCAACTTGCTAAATGCTTATTACATCTTGTCTGAGTCACAGCGCACCATATGGTGAATGCTAAGATTTTGAATTAAAAAAAAAAAACTGCATCCCAGCCTCGCTCTGAGAAACGCATTGAAATAGAGCCTCGATCCTGAACAGATGTGCACATCAAAATGTGATTCATCGGGCCAGAATTGGCATTCTCTGCTACATCCCGACTGCTGGTGCTCGTACACTGGTCTGCGTGCACGCCGGATAATATGCTGTCTTTAGCGGGGATGAATACAAGCCCGGATAAGAGAGTCTGCTGAATAAATGATGTTTATAATCATAGCCCTGGGTGTCAGCTAATGTGCCCGGGGAGACGAGGGTGGGGGATGAAGAGTTTCCAATCATCTGTCCAAGCAAGCCCCTCCAAGGCAGATGATAATGTGGGGCTAAACTGCAGCACGGGTGGGTAATGGGATTGTGTGCATGCTGCTGTCCTGCTGGATAAGCTCCCCGGATAGCGCCACTGACCTCTTCCCTGACACACAGAGGGAGGCAGATACATGTGTGTGTGTTCAGGTTGAATATAGGAGACAAAAGGGCAACTGTAGGTGGGCCGGTGGGGAAGGTGAAGAGGAGGTGTGTGCATTTCCCCGGGCAGAAAGTATAGGGGAAGGACAAATAAAAATAAGGGAGGACGGGTTGGGAAAGAAAGCAGGATGGGTTATATTTCCTGTGATTAGATTTGTCAGATATTAGGTCTAAAGTTCAAGGAGGACTCTTGTTCTAGCAACTACAGGAAGAAGTAGGCTCAAATATTCCAGCAAAAATAACCATTTAAACTGTGTAATAAAAGCTAGTTTCAACCCGTGACCCTTGTTCCTCTTTCTGGAGGCAGTTTGTGTGCGCTGGTCCATGTTGCAACTGTTATCCAGACGGTTCCTCTTGACATATTGAGCAATTTTCAGATTTGGACATGGAAGATTTATCCTCTATTTGCTACCTGGTGTTTCTTTGAAAACTGCTGATTGCTAGATATCTTCTATGGCTGACATAAGCATTCAACTGAATATGACGTACCTTTGAAATTAATTCGAAGATGAACTTAAAAGGTCATAAAGTGAAGACTGCCAATGCGTGTGTATGTATATGAAGCTTTATTTTTATCATAATCATCAAATTCAGCCCAAAGCTTTGATGATAACTCGCTGACTCGCTCCAGCAGAGAAGCGTTCACACCCCGGTAATAAAGATTCCTGATCGGCACTTTGAAGGGAAACTGTGACGGAGGTGTGGCTCGTCCTGAGCGCCCTTGGCCTTTACTGACAAGATTGCTTTCACACATTGCAGTTGTTCACATAAATTCTGTCTTTGACTGATGTCTTCTGATGTCAAAATGTAGATCTGCGGAAACAGGTGAAACATGCTACAACGGCCCAAAACACTTCCATTATGAGAAACGGGCTGCATAAACGAAACTCTGCAAGAAGCTCAAAACACAACGGAGACCAGGGGACACTAAAAAGTAACGCACACAGCTGGGAGACCAGGGGACACTGAAGAGTGACGCACACAGCTGGGAGACCAGGGGACACTAAAGAGTGACGCACACAGCTGGGAGACCAGGGGACACTAAAGAGTGACGCACACAGCTGGGAGACCAGGGGACACTAAAAAGTGACGCACACAGCTGGGAGACCAGGGGACACTAAAAGTGACGCACACAGCTGGGAGACCAGGGGACACTAAAAAGTGACGCACACAGCTGGGAGACCAGGGGACACTAAAAAGTGACGCACACAGCTGGGAGACCAGGGGACACTAAAAAGTGACGCACACAGATGGGAGACCAGGGGACACTAAAAAGTGACGCACACAGCTGGGAGACCAGGGGACACTAAAAAGTGACGCACACAGCTGGGAGACCAGGGGGACACTAAAAAGTGACGCACACAGCTGGGAGACCAGGGGACACTAAAAAGTGACGCACACAGCTGGGAGACCAGGGGACACTAAAGAGTGACGCACACAGCTGGGAGACCAGGGGACACTAAAGAGTGACGCACACAGCTGGGAGACCAGGGGACACTAAAAAGTGACGCACACAGCTGGGAGACCAGGGGACACTAAAGAGTGACGCACACAGCTGGGAGACCAGGGGACACTAAAAAGTGACGCACACAGCTGGGAGACCAGGGGACACTAAAAAGTGATGCAGCTGGGACGGAGTGCTTGGTGACGTTCAGAATTATAAAGCTGAACAACTGGCCGTTTCTCAATCTCGAGGATACTGGCTTGGTAGTCGCGTACTTCCAAGTCACTTCCTTCAGAAACAAAGCAAGTATGCTTCCAAGCCACGGCTTCGGAAAACGAAGACGAATGGAACAGGCTAACAAGTGTGCCACTCTCTAACGGTTTCAACATAAACTGTACCGAAAATAAATACCTCACGATGTCTATCTAATTATGAACTTGCTTTACTTTCACGGAACACATTTTTGGTGATAACAAATGTGACAAAGTAACATATTTACCAACACATGTTCTACGCCACTTCATACTCAACACAGTCTCACGGCATTTCGTGTTATAGTCACGAAATTAATCTATTGATTCGTGTTCACCAACACGATTTTCACATTTTTTTCGTGTCACACAGAACGATTTTAAAAGCAATGCAAATAATAACAAATTTGAAGGAAAAAGAGATTACAAAAAATACAGATTTCAGTATTCTGACACAGAACGATTTTAGAAGCAATGTATTTCTATTGGTAGTATGTTTCGTGCCTGCACCAAATAATAACAAATTACAAGGACATTTTTTTTTTTTTTAAACAGATTTCAGTATTCGGAGCCCTTTGCCCCATTTATTTTCCTCGCAGATGGCAAAAAAACATATTGTATTATACAATTTAAAATTATACAATTTAAAATAAAAGGGTTAGGGTTATATCTAAGTAAGATATAGAGTAAGATTATTTTTTTTATGAACCACACAGCTTCTGGTCTTCCAAGACCCGACCGGACAAAAAGACGTGGTGCAGGCACGAAATATACTACCAATAAAATACATTACTTTTAAAATCGTTCTGTGTGACACGAAAAAAATGGGGAAATCGTGTTGGTGAACACGAATCAATAGAGTAAATCAATTTCGTGACTATAACACAAAATGCCGTGAGACTGGGTTGACATACTTACATTTCAATGTGTGCTGCGTCGGTTCAGCCATTCTCCGCAAGGGTTTTTGAAATTGGTCCATGCGCAAAGCATTGTGGGGATTTTAAGGACGCAAAGTCTACCCATGTGCAGCCTCGAAATTTCCCCCAAACCAAGAACGCAGCCTCGGTGGAATTTCAAGTATGCTGGAGATTGGAACGGTCCTGTACCACTTGATGAGGTAGCATCCTTGAAATATTGGCTTGGAAGCTAGTATCCTCGAGATTGAGAAACGGCCACTGTCTGTCTGTGGTTGGAAACTCTGTTTTATGGGCTTATTTTAACAATGTGATCACATGACACTTCTCATGCAGATCTGCTGTAAACTAGCTAGCTACCTGGTTTCCGTTGTGTTTTGGGCCGTTGTAGTTTATTTTCACTTGTCGGCAGGTTTAGATCACACTAAAACCAGATTACCTAAACATTCAAACAACCTTGCTCCCTTTTAGTTCCTGTCAGGCATACTACTTTCAAACTTCACCCGTGGATTTATGTGCTGGCTTGAAGTGTGCGACAGCTTTAAGAAGCAAAAAAGACTCTTTAAAACCAGCTGAGCGGTATCTAAATGAGGCATAATAGATGTGAGAGTGACATAACCATGTTGAAGGGATGTAAGCAGCCTGACAGGAACATTGCTTCTAGCAACTCAGTGTTGCATTAGTGATGGTTTTCCAGGAGGCGCTCACAAAGAGTCTTCAGAGCGACTCCTGAGCATGGATGTATAATAGCTCCTGAGCCGCAGCCAAACCCGGAAAAGCCCCAAAACAACAGGCCATGTGCGCAAGGCCCCGACACCGCCTCCTGTTGTTATTCTTCATAACCCGCGCCAAATTTATTTCCCCCTTCACAAAAATATATAGGTCATTCCGGTTCTAAAAATGGCTGCCTCTCCCTGGGGCTTGCCAGAGCATTAAATAGACTTTACATCACGTTAGCCAACCAGGAAACGTTCCCTTTTTTTGGGTGGTTGCTCATTTTCCATCCCCCTTTTGTTGCTGTAATCTAACATATGGCGCTTCTCTCACTCTCCCAGTTTATGACCTGAATAAGATATCAGCAGTTTGCCAGGTTTGGAATATGACAGGCGAGGCAAAAGTCATGTAGAGATTTAGATAATATGGTCTCGGGAACACTTTACAATGGTCCCCACCTCTGCCTTGCAGACTTCCCTCTACGATGATAAGCAGGAATTCGGGGGTGGATTTCAAAAACGCTTCGGATTTGCAAAGTGCATGCTGATATGGCGAAGGCAGTCACATGATAGACAGCACAATTACTTCCTACCTGTTTAAAATGCTGCCTGTCCCCTCAACCAGTCGCAGATTAATTGCAAAATCCACTCTTACTTTAGGTAGTGGCTCCAGAACACAATATGCAAAAATAAGCTGCTCTTGCCTCCATTGTGGTTTTTGACAACGCAATTTATGGAGGCATGCTCACTTGCAGCAAATTGGATAATGCAGTGAGGACATTTGCTGTAGATTTTAACACATTTCCAGATGCTCTTTCCTCCACAACCATATCATTTCAGTTTTTAATTTTCCACCTCCTACCACTCTTATGTCCAATGCATAAATTCCCTGGTGACTGTCCCTTGAAATGGCCTCATGTTTATTTAAACTCAGAAGGCGGCGGTGGAAGCGCCCGCTGCCCCGTTCCCTTTATTTCTGCGGTGTTTTTCTTTTAGCCGGCCAACCTCGGAGCCATTCATCAGCCGAGCTAAGTGTAGCTACAACGCAGAAAGGTCTTCACCACAAGGAGTGTGACACCAGCTCTCCGCACAAACCAGCGGGCGTGTCAAAGAGAAGCACAATTACAGAGGAAGAGGTGGAGAAACGGCCAAGAACGGGGAGAAGGAAAAACGAAATAAAGGGGCAGGGTCAGTCGTGTAGCTTCTAATTTTGGTTGTGGCTCGAGGACTACTTTGTTCCACCAAAGGCTTTCATGCTACCAGCAAGACCGACGGACAGAAGAGCTACTCTTCAACTTGTTTGGGGGGTTTCCCAGTGTGTTAGAAAGGTTTAATGGTCTGTAAGGGTGAAATAAAAAAGTTCTTGAACATAATGACATCACTATGGGACACTCACGCTGCTATTAGCTAGCACTTGGTATTTGTATGTACGTGACAGAGACGGCCAGCTAACCAATCAGAGCAGACTGGGCTCTGGTTTCAGACAGAGGGTTAAAAGAGGTGCTGCAGCACAGGCAGTATGAGAGAAATAAAGAGCTTTTTGGACATTAAAGCATGGAGACATGAAGAGACACTACATACTGATATACACCTGAACATCAGCAGGAGAGGACTCTTTAAAGTAGAGACACTACATACTGATATACACCTGAACATCAGCAGGAGAGGACTCTTTAAAGTAGAGACACTACATACTGATATACACCTGAACATCAGCAGGAGAGGACTCTTTAAAGTAGAGACTCTACATACTGATATACACCTGAACATCAGCAGGAGAGCACTCTTTAAAGTAGAGACACTACATACTGATATACACCTGAAGCATCAGCAGGAGAGGACTCTTTAAAGTAGAGACACTACATACTGATATACCCTGAACATCATCAGGAGAGGACTCTTTAAAGTAGGAGACACATACTGATATACACCTCTTTAAAGTAGGACACATACTGAACATCCTGAACATCAGCAGGAGAGGACTCTTTAAAGTAGAGACACTACATACTGATATACACCTGACATCAGCAGGTGAGGACTCTTTAAAAGTAGAGACACTACATACTGATATACACCTGAACACCAGCAGGAGAGGACTCTTTAAAGTAGAGACACTATATACTGATATACACCTGAACATCATCAGGAGAGGACTCTTTAAAGTAGAGACACATACTGATATTACACCTGAACATCAGCAGGAGGAGGACTCTTTAAAGTAGAGACACTACATACTGATATACACCTGAACACCAGCAGGAGAGGACTCTTTAAAGTAGAGGACACTAATATACTGATATACACCTGAACATCAGCAGGAGAGGACTCCTTTAAAGAAGAGACACTACATACTGATATAACACCTGAACATCAGCAGGAGAGGACTCTTTAAAGTAGAGACACATACTGATATACACCTGAACATCAGCAGGAGAGGACTCTTTAAAGTAGAGACACCTACTGATATACACCTGAACACACCAGCAGGAGAGGACTCTTTAAAGTAGAGACACTACATACTGATATACACCTGAACACCAGCAGGAGAGGACTCTTTAAAGTAGAGACACTATATACTGATATACACCTGAACATCAGCAGGAGAGGACTCTTTAAAGAAGAGACACTACATACTGATATACACCTGAACATCAGCCAGGAGAGGGACTCTTTAAAGTAGAGACCACATAACTGATATACAACCTGAACATCAAGCAGGAGAGGACTCTTTAAAGTAGAGACACTACATACTGATATACACCTGAACATCAGCAGGAGAGGACTCTTTAAAGTGAGGACACTACATACTGATATAACTCTGAACATCAGCAGGAGAGGACTCTTTAAAGTAGAGACACTACATACTGATATACACCTGAACATCAGCAGGAGAGGACTCTTTAAAGTAGAGACAATACATACTGATATACACCTGAACATCAGCAGGAGAGGATTCTTTAAAGTAGAGACACTACATACTGATATACACCTGAACATCAGCAGGAGAGGACTCTTTTAAAGTAGAGACACTACATACTGATATACACCTGAACATCAGCAGGAGAGAACTCTTTAAAGTAGAGACACTACATACTGATATACACCTGAACATCAGCAGGAGAGGACTCTTTAAAGTAGAGACACTACATACTGATATGAAGCTGGAAATGAACATAATGTCCTCTTTAGTATTTATGTTGTGTATTTTATAATGAAAACAAATCTAATTGTCACAAAACATCTCACACTGCCAGTAAAACAGTTATAAAATCATCTCCCAAATATGGATAAAAGAGAAGGATCCTTGTTGAGTGGAGAGCACAACAAAGGAAGACTGGGCTTGGATCCAAATTAGAGGAAAGATGAAGATATGAAAAGATCAAACCCGAGATGAGGAATGAGAAAAAAGGGAGAAGAATTGGCGAACGCTGACATCCAGCTGAGCCTCACTGAATCAAATTGTAAAGGCGATGTAGACTCGAGGCAAAAATCGCGTGCAAATTACTCGGGGAAATAATGAGAAGAATCAAGAAAGAGCCCACACACAGAGTAAGTGTATATATCTATATATATCTTCATTTATTTTAATATTTAAACCCACTAAAAGTTGTCAATACAACTTTTGAATGAAAGGCACAGGAAAAATCAGACAATGCTGATATAATACTCAAAGAAAACAAAGAAATTACAGTACAAAAGTGGACAGTTAATTACGCACGTACAAATCCCTCCAGGTCCTCCATTCAGAGGAAATATTTCTGACACAACAAAAGGAGGGAGGAGGGGGGGGGGGGTTCAAAAACCAGAAATCCATTAGCCAAACTTGTCCTTATTGCTTTTCCTCATTGACAAGTTTAACGTCAGCTCCCAGGGTCTCGCAAATTACAAAAAAGCAACCCCTGTGCTTTCCAGTTTCCCCCGAACATGGAGTGGCTCATAGTTACTTGATTATCTGTTGACCGAGCTACACACAACTCCACTGGGCCTGATTCACAACATCTAAAACAGATGAAATACAAAACACACCAAGCCGAAGAGGGGTTTTCTTTAAGACCTCTCATACTCCATTACCAAACAAGCCTGTATTTGTGATTTAATTCGTTCGGTCCGCTGAGTGTAAAATCAACCAAAACTGCTAAGTGGTGCTGAGCGTTTAAATATTAAAACAGAGATTTCTGGGCTGCAACATTTTAAAAGCGCAGGTCAGAAGCTGTTTCTGTAGCAGGGAATCATTTGGGATCCCTTTTTTAACATTGACTTGATGGAGGTTAGTGCGCTCAACACCAGCGGGAGGCGTTTGACAGTGGGATTCATTTATCAATTAAACACATTTAAGGAGAACTCGACACTGGAGGCCGCTGCTTTGCTTTTATTGTGTTTTCTGGACCTCTTAAGAATCACTTCATTTCCCTCTTTCATTAAGTCGAGATGTGTTTTAGCAGAAACAAAAAGCATCCATCATTAGTTTATCATATGGGAGGTCAACAAAGCAGAGTGGGTTATTATGCGACGTCTTTGAAATCAGCCTGCCATCTTTTATAGGATTGTGTACACATTGCTCTACAGCTCTACTGGGGAACAACTGGAGGGAGAGGTGCTGTCACTCTGTACTGCTCAGGTTCTCAATATTACATATAGCCTCTTTGGTATAGGCACATCTGCATCAAGGGACCACTGTCCAATATTTCCCTTCCTTTTCCTATGTGCAGCTGTCTCACTCTTCCTATTGGAAAGGAACAAAAAAACACTCAAAAAGATGATTGCCAACTGGAACCTGGAAATCAAGTGATTGATTGGAGTAGCAGGAAATTAGACTTATATAGCTGTCAAGGGTTTTCTTTTGCTCCTGCATGAAAACACCAACCATCCCCCCCCATCCCGACCCCCTGCCTCTCCTCTCGACCTGCCGCCTGACAGCAGGAGATTCATGCTGCTCCGCCTTCCCTGCAGCCATGCTACAGCGAAAGAAAAAGCCATGGCACAGCAGAAATGTTGACGCACCAGTATGCTTAAACTCAGCCCTGAATAAAATAAAGAGATCCTGGGTGAGAAATAAAACAGACTCAATGTTATAAAACAGCAGTTCAGGGGGGGATGTGGTCTGTGCGACGTCGCTGCCCTTGTTGCTAGGATACTCTGGTTTGCGGTAGCTCGAGTCCAATGTAGTGTGAGTACCAGAGCCCCTTTCCCCCAACCCACGGATGGCAGCCCACCCTGGGAGAGGAGAGGTCGCCTCACCCCCTCTCTGCCCTGGTTCTGAAGAGGCCACACTCCTCTTCACCACAGTCAGGTGAAAGCTAAACTTAATCTGCTTTTCATGTTTGGATTCTTACACTTCCTGATGCAAGACCCTCTGACTGCACAAAGGGGAGCGAATGACATCATGTAGGAGAACCAGGAGCGTGAGAGTTCGGAGATGAAGAGCACAGTCTCTCTGGGGCGAACGCCGACTACGTTCATTACCTGGCCGTGACGGAGGAGGACGAGGCGGCCAGCTGGGTGAGGTATTCCCGCAGCTCTTTGGCCGCCTGGAAGCGTCCGTATCGCTTTTTGGGTCTGGTGCACTCGTCCAACAGGCTCTCCAGCTGTCCGTCTTTGGCTATGTGGGCAGGGGGGTCGTGGAGGAGACCCCCTGTGGTGCCCCGCCACGTAGCGTAGCGCGACAGCAGGTTCTGGCACACGGCGTAGTAGTTGTGGTCCACGGTGACCCGGGTGCAGAGCGAGTCTTTGGAGAAGGACAGGCAGGCCTCGCGGTCGCACTCCTCGAAGCGACTCTCGTACCACACGTCGAAGTTCTCCGGCTTATCTGCAAGGAGGCAGGAGAGGAGGGTCAATTAAAACACAATGATCAAAATGAATGTCCTGGTTCTAACACAGAGCACATTGGACATATAACCAACCTTCTTCTTCTCAGATATTCCTTTTCTTTAACTGTTATTAAAATGTCAAACAGTTATAGGTTCAAAACTGATCTTGAAATAATACAACTGTTGGACATATGATTAGTAAGAAGAACTATTCTAGTAAAGGTTTGAGCAAATTATTAGCCAAGAAATCAACGTGACTAGAAGGGTAAGGTGCCATATTCGACAACCCAAGGGCACTAACGGGAAATTATTTTCTCCCCACACACAGCCAAACAACTCATCTGCACTTTGATTTGACAGAAATGAACCACTTTCCAGATTTATTGGGCAAATAAAGATTCTTTCTCAAGCTCATTTCCCACAGCTTTTCCTCTTTAGGGGATTGTGCCGTGAAAAGGAGAGAGCCAAGAAGCTAGGAATGATGAGAGAGCGATCGGTTTGTGCATTAAAATGCAGATCGATAGTGTTATCGGGCGGGAGAGGAGGGGGCGGGACCCAGAGGACGCAGAGACGTAATCAGCGAATCAGCGTTTGTAATGCACTTCTCCTCCGGCTCATCAACTCAATCAAACATCCAGCACTGCCCTGTTAGCAAGGGGCCCCTGTGGCCCCCGAAGAGGAGGGGCACATCAACCTCAATCAGTGGAGGTGATGGATCTGAGTGCGTGTGCATGAACACGAGCGCACACACACGCAAATAGAGACGTTAGCGTGGCAGTAGCAAGGTGAGGTGAAAGCAATTAATGTTTCAGAGCTGGCCATGCATCAAACCGCAGCACTGATTGACAGATGGCATCGGGAGAGAGCACACACACACACACACACACACACACACACACACACACCGGAGGGGAAGGTTCAAACTCAAGGACGACGATGAGCACAGCAGAAAAAGTACTTTCAACTGCAAGCTGACTGAGGTCTATTTACTTGCACCCCGATCCCCTCTGTTCCGCTCTTACAGCTGGCCTAACAAAGCCGGAATATTTCCAAAGCAAATGAAATCATTTCCAATTCAAATGAGCGGGGGCCACCTCTCTCGCCTCCTGCACCTTCCATGTTAAGGGGCTCGGGTCAGACTTGCATACATTCACCTCACACTTCTTCTCCTGTCTGCAGCGAGGAGGGACACCGGTCTGAAATGCTTGTTAGCGCGGCCTTACTTGCATTCAGGAGTACGAGCATGTTTTAATAAAAGCAGCTCCGTGTTAGAGTGCATTATTGAATGTGGGAGAAAGAAAGAAGAGCGAGTCTGTGAAGTGTGTTTGCATGTGCCAGGGAGCGGAGAGAATGAGTGACGTGTGTGTTACATTATACAGCATGTGTCTCCAAAAAAAAAAATTCACTGGGGGTGAAACCATCCTCAAACACTATAAACTCAATGATGGGGAATGGGTTCTTCCGCACCACTGGACTGTGCAAACACAACTTGGAAACACAGAGTTTTATCCCGCTGCATCCATATGAAGGCCCCGGACAAGAGGGGTGTGTGTTTTCGTGTCTCTCTGCGTGTTTGCAGATCAATTGGCCTCGGTTACGACTGATGAGATCACACACACTTTAACTCGCCTTCAATCTCGGCCTCTAATTGTAAGGGATTGGATTTTCTGCTTGTGGAGCCTCGGGGAGGTTACGGCGCCTATTTCCTGTCCGACACGTGGCCGTGACCTCGTAATATTCATCATTACCCCCCTCTCCTTTGTGCTGGGCAAACCCACACGCACACACACACACACACACACACACACAGATCAGACACACAAACTGGCGGTAGGCACGTAAACATTCTCTCGGATTAGACTCTGAATGGCCGGGGTAAGCAGCTTGAGTCGCCGGGCTCTAAATGTGTCGGCCAGACAAAGAGAGTCTCAACCTGGATTGTGCTTCTGGACGTTCAAAGGGCTACTGTAATGGGGGTGGAAAATTGCAGCCACTGGCAATAAGATGAATATAAATACACAGTTTTAAAACACGGCACACACACACCGGCTTAATCACGGAGAGAAACTACAGGGGAGTGCCTTGACTTTTCACACCTCTAAATTTGTTTTCTGCTGACTGATCGTGTAATTTGGCAAAGTGGCACTTAATCTTAGGATAAATTCCACACACACACACACACACACACACACTGGTGGATACCCTGGCGACACAACAGTTTATCACTGTAATAGGATTTCTGCAGGAGGGGATACATCTAAAGGCCTGACTGGGTGGTCCTTGTGAAGTAGCCCCCAGGAAGTAGCACACTGCCATGCTGAGGGTGTGATGTATAGCTTACTCCTTGTTATGAGGTTTATTCTGAGAGGAAAACTAGGGCAGCAGAGATGGCTTGTTATCCGATCTTTGCTTTGATTGGGACGTGTGTCGGAGGGGTTGCTGTATTCTTAGAAGAAGAGGCCGAATTTGAGCATGTGTACATTTGCACACAGCCTTTCAGTCCCCCGAGACCTTTCCTCGAACCTTGCATCATAAAGTGCAGTTGATGGTTGAGACATACAGCGCAGTGTTTTCTTCTGAGTTCAACATGTGGTCAGTGTTTGAATCAAAGCGAGGCTTTTGAGGAACAACTACTGCATGAGAAGACAAGCGAAGAACCGGTGGTGTCAAGTTATACGTACATTTACTCAAGTACTGTACTAGAGATCTCCATTTTCTGCTACTGTGTACTTTTCCTCCACTACATGTATTTAATCCCTTTAGTTACTTTACAGATGAATGATGTGAAATATAACCAAGTGTTGAATCAGACTTTAGTTCCACCTGGAGTAAATCCACCAGCTACCCTGCAGTATACAAAGTCATTCAAACTAGCTGCACCTTCACCAGCTTTGAGAACACTTTAATGATCAATCATTATAAAACATATCATATATATTATTCTGAAATGGACCAATCTGCACAATGACTACTTTTACTGTCGCTACTTTCACTATATTTTGATGAGAATACTTTTCTACTTTCACTTGAGGAACATTTTGAATGCAGGACTTTTACTGTAACAGAGTATTCCTACACTCTGGTACTTCTACTTTTACTCAAGTACAAGACCTGAGTACTTCTACTTTTACTCAAGTACAAGATCTGAGTACTTCTACTTTTACTCAAGTACAAGATCTGAGTACTTCTACTCAAGTACAAGATTTGAGTACTTCTACTTTTACTCAAGTACAAGATTTGAGTACTTCTACTTTTACTCAAGTACAAGATCTGAGTACTTCTACTTTTACTACAAGATCTGAGTACTTATACTTTTACTCAAGTACAAGATCTGAGTACTTCTTCCACCTCTGCTACAGTAATTTGTAGGGGTACCCTTTTTCGGGCTCCGGTAGTAATCAGCAGCGAATATTCGGCACGCGCGGGGGGGCCAGCAGCGAACCACTTCAACACGAGTATTTCGGTTTATTCACGGCATTCATTTTGTTATTCTACAGTATTGTTGTTTTATAGTTATTTGTTAATGTAACCCAATTTGTGTTCTTTGAAATTGAAAAGGATATCGCATTGTGTTTGTTACTTGCGTTGCAGTTGAAAATGTCTTAAGTGTAATTTGGCTTGGCTTTCTATTTTGTATGGACATGCTTTCATTTTGAAGGAGAGGTAGCGCTGTTGTCAGGAAGTTGTTGTTGCTATGGAAACAACGTGACGGAGATTAACGGAGAAAAAGTAATATCTACATATAAAGACGGAGAAAGTAAACGATAACGTTTATGGTTAAGTGTTAGCACCCTCCGAAGAGGCACAAGCTCTTACGTTGATATTGGAGTTTTCAATAAATTGCCGCAACTCGAATAGTACTCCAACGAACGAATATTCGGATATTCGGGTACAGCCCTAGCAATTTGTATAAGATGTAGTTTTAGTGTAATGTAAATACTGTAATGTAAAAAGGAGCATTTACTTCCTCTGCATTTCCAGCTGCGGTGACGCCTAAAGGTGTAACCCACGTGGAATTGTCATAGCAACTGGGGAATAAGGAATCACTGGCAGACATATGGATGTAAACACCCACACATACAGTACAGGAGGTGTTGGTACTCACTCTGCTTGATCAGCCTTTTGTCTGCCACCAGAACGTTCTCCGCGTCGACGACGATGACCTTCCCGTCGCGTGGGCCGACCGCAAAGTTATCGAAGCTGACGTCGAGCAGGTAGAGGGCGAACTCAAAGTCGTTGTTGGTGAGCTGCTCGGCGATATCCATGAGCTGACGCGCCAAGTCTACCCTCTTCTCCCAGGGCGCGTTGTAGAAGCTCCACAGCTCCTCGCCCACGTAGTTGACAGCCACCATGCGCCCACACGCTCCCAGGTACTTGGCGAACGGCCACCCTTCGTCTGAGGGGAAGCTCTGCAGGAGGAGAATGTTGTTTTTAGAAATAGATAAAAGAAGCTCTGTAATGTAGCGCTGGCTGAAAGAAAAAACAGAAATACCCTGTTGGATTTTTAAAAACACATGAAGTGCGAGGACCTTCGCAGTGTCAGAAAACATTTGTTTGACTTGCATAGTATCTAAATAAAGAAAAGGAAAAGAAAAGAAACCCCAGACATCAAACACAGAGCTGTGGGCAGCCGTGGGGGATGTTTAAAACACAACGGTGGAGAATCTGCCAAAGGATCACATGAATCCGAGCCAGCACAGGTTATAACGGATTAGATTTAATAAAAGAAAAGAGCCAGTTTGTGTTAACCCCCCCCCCAGCTATGAGCTGATACACTCAGTGCTTCCAGAGAAGTGATGGGAAGTGATTTGTGGTAGCAGCAGTTAGCAGGAAGGCCTCATGTGTTGTGATGCAGCAGCGGGGCGATTTAAACATGATGTTTCCAACCGTTAATGCAGTTTGGGCGTGTTGACGAGAAAACACCGTGTAGTACAAGGTTAAAACTGATTAATAATAAGGTAGTGGCATCACCGCTGCAGACCCTAATCTCTCTCAGATTCACTCGATTTTTTTAAGCTCAAACAAACACAGGCAGCCATTATGTGCCATCGCTCAAAGTCAAATGGAAAACTTAAATGAGTAGGCTGTGAGGCAGCTGCGTTGCTAAGGGACTGCTTTCTGTATGTCTGCTGCTTCCCTCCCTCTCATGAGCTCAGGTGACTCACGCCCTCCATACATCACTTTCTTTTTCTGCCGCTCCAAATCCCCCTTTCTGGCAGCCCACAAGTGATAAGCTCCCATCTTTTACAATAAACCCGCCTGCCATAGGCCCCCTATCTCTCTCCATAAACACCCGGCCATATGCTAGTTTAATGATAGCCCGCAATTTCTATGTAACAAATCTCTCCTAGGCTGCTGTTTCTGGCAGGCAGCCGCCGCACAGACAGAATCAGGAGTTCATGTTTCACAGGAGCCTCACTACCCACCCTCCCTTTCCGAAAACTCGGGTTGCATCGGAGATAAGGCAGCGAACGCACCGTGTCACTGCAGGTAAGGTGTGAACTTCTATGATTGTTGAGTCTCACTTTACACATGGAGGTAATACAATACTTCGCCAGCCTTCAATTCATGTCCAGAGGGGGGGTTTTAAATATGCATGGCTGCCCTAACTCCCTTTAAATTTTAATGCAATACAAATTATTTAAAAACATACATTTTAACCCACCCGCTGGCCAACCAGCTGCTGTATCTCAAAGAAAACAGCTGGACCTCTGCCACATATTGCAAAATGTGACAAAGAAATCACCGCGGATATGCTGCGAAATGAAATTAGAGCCACATTGAGTAGTGTTTGGACATTTTGTCTCAAACCACGCTGCTCTTAAGCTTCTTTATTACATCTCTTGACTGGGATTGAATTTTCTGAGTGCCAGAGTTGGGAGAAGTACTCAGATCTTGAAATGTACTTAGTTACTTTAACCACTGCTTGAACACCAAAGCATAGGATCCCACCTGTGCTATCGAACACCTAAACCCAATTAAGGCATTGCAAGGGGGCCTTAGATGGACAACAACCTTGGAAAACAATACTTTCACACTGTGTCTATACCATAGGTGGCTCTTAGATCCTCCACCAAGAGAAGGGGGAGGGACAATTATAAGTCTTGGCTGAGCCCATTTCCCTGAGGTGACCCAATCAATTGCAGGCCAGACAAAAGTCTTTCCAGGAAGCGCTGCCGTCTTCCAGAAGCCTGCCTGTCTGTCTGAGTCTGTCACACTTACGGCCCGTCCACACAGCGGCGTGCGTTGAAGCTTCCAACGCTTCTGCCCATTCACTTTGAATGGGGTGACGTCACTTTTAGCCGAACTGCATCGTGGGAAGTGACGTGGAGCGTTGCTGGCGTGGCTCGCTGCAAAAGTTGAGCAATGTTCAACTTTTGACGCCTCGGTAGAAGCGTCAGCCAATCGAATCATATGCCAGTACAAGCTCTATCCAATCAAACCGCTGCTTGTGTGTCAGGGGCGGGAGATTCATGTGATTGGTTGTTGGTCGAGTGTCAGACACGCCCGCCGGCAAGCGTCAACGCACGCCGCTGTGTGGACGGGCCGTTACACTTGGCAATGACTCACCTCAACCTCCTTGGAAAAACCTCTCGTCTAATAGCCTACCTCTACATTTTCTGATATAGCAAACTTGACAGGAAGGGGAATCTGAGGAAGCAGATATGTCTCTTTTTTTAAAGGAAAATGGTGGGCTGACTGACTGCACTCCCAAATACTGAGCGTACGTGTATCCTGCCAATGGGCATTCCTACACAGGAGATTTTAGGATTAGTGAATTAACAGGCTAAATATCTAAAATGGCTTTCTATTTTTTTTTTTAAGTATACACAGATTAGGCTGGATCAGCTGGATCCCTATTAGGCCCGCTTCCCTTTGACCCAGATTCAAACCTTGGGATCGCTTTATGTTCTGGGCCAATCTAAGCGGCTCTCGGTCTTGTTGACAAAACTTAGCCTTTCCAGTCTCTCTCTCTCAATTAAATTCAATTAAATTCAAAGGAGCTTTATTGGCATGAAAGTTAAATTAAACAATGTTGCCAAAGCATCACAATACAAAATAATTAACAACATTAACATACATTTCAAATGTTTACATATTATTGATGATATATATATATATACAGTGATACAATTACATTTCAACGTGTGTGTGTGTGTCTCATTCACTGTCCCTCAGGTTGTGGCATGTGTATACATATTGGGCAGTAAGATGTGCCTTGTCTCCTTCTCCTAGGAGTACTCTCAGTCTTGAGAGGTCATCAACCTCCTTGAAACCTGGGATTACAGAGTTCAACTTGTTCCAGTAAACGCTCCTCACTTCGTTGAATGTTTGGCACTTCAGGAGGAAGTGCATCTCTGTCTCAGTCTCACCTGTCGTACAGTGACCACATATTCTGTTCTCTTTTGGTTGCCAGGATCTTTTGAGTCTTGTTGCCAGTCTGTGGTCACTGAGCCTGTACTTGGTTAGGATCTGTCTCTGCTTTCTATCTCTGACAGTAGAGAGATATTCTGCCAGCTCATACTCTCTGTTTAGAGCCAGGTAACATTCTAATCTACTTTGGCTTTTAGTTTCTTCTTTCCAATGTTGTAAATAGTTGTCTTTGCATTGTGTTATAATGCGTTTGACTGTGATTGGTGTTTGGAGAGCAGTGTTGCTGAGAGACTGGTCAGAGTGGCTCTGAGAGGGGGCAGCTAGCCTCAGCACCAGCTCTCTCTCTCTCTCTCTCTCTCTCTCTCTCTCTCGACAAACAGAAGAGACAAACAAGACTGTCTTTCACTTCCTCGCTCCAGTGGACAGAAGGAATAAACCAGCAAAGACCTGCCTGCTAAACACATCTCTCTCTTTGTTGTCAGGTTGCTGCCTGAATGGGAGGAAAAGTAGAGAGACGGCAGATGGGGGAGGGAGGGGATGGATGAATGCCCCGAGGCTACTTTCAGACACTGTCAACGGCTGTTATGAGAACGCCTTCATGTCTGTCCTGCCCTCGTCCGCGGGTCTTAACAAAGACGTCACTCATTCTCCGCCTCAATTAGCGAGGTCTTGACAACTCATACCTATTTTTATGAGCCTCCTATATTTAATATGCCCAAAGTCTAAAAAGTGAGAGCTACTTAACAGGCAGACAGTGTCCAAAATTATAAGAGTGTGTAGAAAACCTTCCTTTTTTAAAGAGACCCTATGTTTGTCCTCCTGAGCCCTACATTTTATGGTATGTCTTATATTTTTTATTGTATTTTTACTGTCTCTTAGTTGTATTTTGTATCTATTTGACTTGTATTTCACATTACTTATTTATAATTGTCTTGCAATTGTGTGTATCTGTTAGCACTGTTAATCTGTAAAGCACACCAATGTTGTGCCATTTAAATAAACTTTGATTTGACAGCGTAAGCAGGCACATGGAAGTGGGCATCTTGAGCAGCATTCGGATTTAAAATGGCCCAATGCAGAGCTTGATAAATACTCCACAAGTCCAACCAATCATTCTCCCTTAGTGCGCTTTAAACGGTTACTCCGCAGAAGTCATTAACGTCCGCAATGAGGCGTTGAGGAGGGGGGGCTGGGGGTGGAGGAAATAAATTGGAAAGCCCAGTCTCCATGCATGTGTGTGAGCTTGCATGTGTGTGAGCTTGCATGTGTGTGTGTGTGTGTGTGTGTGTGAGCTTGCATGTGTGTGAGCTTGCATGTGTGTGTGTGTGTGAGCTTGCATGTGTGTGAGCTTGCATGTGTGTGTGTGTGTGTGAGCTTGCATGTGTGTGAGCTTGCATGTGTGTGTGTGTGAGCTTGCATGTGTGTGAGCTTGCATGTGTGTGTGTGTGTGTGTGTGTGAGCTTGCATGTGTGTGTGTGTGTGTGTGTGAGCTTGCATGTGTGTGTGTGTGAGCTTGCATGTGTGTGAGCTTGCATGTGTGTGGCCTCACAGGCAGGGAGTTTTACAAGTCGTCTCTCTCCATGTGATTCACAAATGCTGATGGTGCAAATCTGCCAAAGTCACATCTCAGCGACTTTTACGGCTTTAAAAAAGGTCTCATCACTTCTTGTTCCCGTCACTGGATAAAAAACCTTTTATCTCCAGCTTAGCAAAACCTTTGACTTATAGAACCTCATTTATTTTGTACGTTTTATGGCATTTCTTGCAGTGTTACAGAGAAAAAGACGAGGAAAGTGAGAGTGGGAAAACAGGATAGTCAAATACAGACGACCTCACAGTGACTTCCAGGTTCAAGTCTGACTAATCTAATCTTAAAGGTTGTGTCAGTGCACTAGAGTAGCCTTGACTGGTAGGGAGGGGGCTGTTTTCTCCACTCCCCTCACTGTAATAGAACAGACACACAGGCATCCTCTTGGGGGGAGATTGGAGAGGGCTGAAATGAAAGAGGGCCACAGACAAATGGGCAGCCTCTGGAGTAGAGGATGAAACGAATGGAGCGAGCGGCACAGGAACACACACCTGCGTCCTGACATCTGCTGACAAAGGCATGCCCTTCTACTCAGCCACTCGGGGGAGGGCGTGTGTGTGTGAGAGAGTTCGAAAAGGGGCTCTTTGTGTGTCTGGTGTGAAACGTATCCAAGTGCATGTGAATGAGAACATGCAACGTGACCAGGGCTGATAACAACCTCCATTCAGTGGGTCGAGTAAACACGAGCGGCTCCCAAGATATTGCCTTGGCTGGGTCTGCAAAGAACACTGGTCCGTCAATGCAGAACACACACACCACACACACACACACACACAGCGGTGTTTATGCAAGATTTATAAAGAACGAGTTGGCTTCATCCTTCAACCACAACTCCTCACAGCAGCAGGGAAATTAGTAGTTTCCCACAGAGGTGTTTCATGTGTGTGGCTTGTTAAAGCTTTGAGCAGGGTGTGGTGGAAAATTCTCAACATTTTCTGTCCTCTTCAAAACCCCACTGCATCACAGCAAACAAGTTGGGACGGGACTCGACAAGAGTGCAGGGATCAAACGGTAAAAGTTGAGGAAGCGTGGTGGACAGATGCTACGTTCACTGAGACACAACAACAACAGCACAGCAAAGAGAAAGCCTTTCAACCCCGATGCTGCAGAATGAACATTACTGTTTAGGGATGCACGATAATTATATTAGGAATTATGACGTCATCCCGATAAACCCGATACCAGTATTAATAGCCCCGATAATATACAATATATTTTTTGGGTACAAAAAAAGAAAGAAATACTGCGGTGTGGGTGCATTGGGATGAGGGGCGCTTGTTTTTCACTCGGCTCCTCCCGTTTTGCCAGTACTGTGGTATTAGTGGTTTAGGAAGAGGGGAGTTCTTCACAAATCCAGCGCTCCCTAACTCATGCCTGGCTGTGACGTAAATGGTGTGCGGCCGTGAAGCCAGGACAGTAAACAAACATGTCGTCGGTGGTATGGGCGTTGGAGCTATGTGCAACTCAAGGCATATGCTCGAACCGGAGCTGCCTGGACGCTGCAATCATGTTGCGCACTATCCGTGCTGACTTTTCGTACAATGTCCCACTGTCTGGCTTCCTGCATAAAGTCAAGTGCTCGGCGCAGTTGTGGCTAAATGTCGCTCCTCTGTTTTCATTTAAACAGCTCCTTATATCCGTTAGCGCAGCTAGCTAGCACCAGATGCTAACAACAACAATGCACGTAAGGTCTCTCTCTCGCTCGCTCGGGCCACACATACACACACCCTCCCGGTCCTCCCAACAGCCAGTCGGTGCCTGCCGGTGAGCGTGGAAGTGTGGTCTGCCAAAAGCGGGCGGCAGGAGCGGGGCTGTCAGCATCAGCTTGTAGATGGTATTTTAAACTCGATGCGCTCTGAAACTACGGGGGGGGCCGAGGGAAAAAAATACACATGCGTTAATCGCGTTAAAATAATTTGTGGCGTACATTTTTTTTTATTATCGGTCTTGAGAAGCAGGAAGTTATCGGTATCGGTTTCAAAAAACCAATATCGTGCATCCCTATTACTGTTTATCAAAAGGGGCTTAGCGCTAAGAAGGAGTCACATCTGCTCCGCGAGGCTTGAAACGCTGCTTTCTGTGCGGCTCTCCTGCTGACCTTGTGTGTCTGGAGGATGGAGGCGAGCCCCGTCTGGCATTCTGCTGGCCATTTAAGTTTAAAATCCAGTTGGTTAGTTTGCAACGAGAGCTCAGGCCCCACAGGGTAGCCGGCTCTAACTCCTGGTTCTGGCACACATGGCGCTATCCCTTTCTTCCCGTATGCTGCCGTTTCTCCTGCTAACCCCGCTTTCTCTCCCTCGCATTGTTCCACCCCCAAAAACCTGCAATACAGGGCAGTGATGCTGTCCGTTGCAGACATGTGGCATCTATTGCATGTCTGTCCGTCCTGGGAGAGGGATCCCTCCTCTGTTGCTCTCCCTGGGGTTTCTCCCATGTTCCCTTTAAACTGTGGGTTTTCTCCGGAAGTTTTTCCTTGTACGATGTGAGGGTCTAAGGACAGAGGGTCTAAGGACAGAGGGTCTAAGGACAGAGGGTGTCGTATTGTCATACTGATATTCTGTACACATTCTGTGAAGTCCACTGAGACAAATGTAACATTTGTGATATTGGGCTATAAATAAACATTGATTGATTGACATGCAAGCCAGGAAATGCCTAGTCAGAGCAGCGAGCTGAAGAGAGAGAGAGTGTGTGTGTGTGTGCGTGTGTGTGTGTGTGTGTGTGTGTGTGTGTGTGTGTGTGTGTGTGTGTGTGTGTGTGTGTGTGTGTGTGTGTGTGTGTGTGTGTGGAGAAAGCAGAGAAGGGAGCGATGGAGACTGTTTGCATCTCAATCTGGAATAGGCCCGACCCCTTGGTTTAGCAGACATGTGGTTCAACGAGTGCAAAGTCAGTCTGTAGAGCTGGCAGCAGTCTTGGGAAAATCGTTGAATGAAGAAGACGGAGAGTAGAAAGGACCGCTGGTGTGTGTGTGTGTGTGTGTGTGTGTGTGTGTGTTTGTGCATGTGTGTGTGTGAACACTAAGAAGCTCAGATGAGAAATCAACATCTGGAGGTCACTTAGAATACCAAGACCATGCAGTGTTCCTCGATATGCATTCAACAGAGCCAACCCTCCCGAATGCATTCATCTGCACTTTCTACTTCAAAAATGTGGAGCTGGCTATTTCAAGTATGGCAAATACTAAGAGAGTATGGAACAGATGAGTCTTGAGGAAGGGTAGAAATATCATTAGTAATTTAATTAATTAATGTAATGTGAGTCTTGAATAGGTTACGTTTTCTATTACGACTGGTTAATAATATAATAATTGATTGGTTAAACATCTAACTAACATTTGGGACATCCATAATCTCCACTAGTTTTTGACACATGTTCATTAAACACATAACAGACATTTTAATACATTTCAACATGTGAATTTACTTCAATTTATGTCATTTGTTGCACATTTTGACAGACTTTCAGACTTGTGAATCGATGCACTTAGTACGTAGTTGTTAGTCAAAGTAGGATGAGGGCTATGAAGAAGCTGGATATTGTGTCTACTGTATGTGAAATGTGAAAATGCCAAGCAGGAGTTATTGGATTTCATTCTTGCTCAATGCTTAATGAAGTACTTTACTTCATGTACTTAATTATCGGACAGGATGACAGGTTGTACGGGTGAGTCTGCAAAGAGAGGTGAGGGGAGGACAGCAGAGAGACGGAAGACTCTTGAAGCCTTTTTATTAAACTTAATTCGACATCTACAACCGTGTGCAGATACTTGTCTAAAGCCGTGTCGTGTCAGCACACACACTAAGTATCAAAAACTAAACTTCAGCACCGGTGCTCGAACAATTCCCAGGGGTAAATACTGCCATGTGCAGCACGAAAGAGCCTGCACAGGATTCAGTGAGTTTGCATGCAGTGATAGAAATGGGTTAGCCAAGTCTTAGAGGGAGAATGAGAGCACAGACATGCTGCTACACAGAGGTGGGAAGAAGTGGAGTACAAATACTTTGTTACTGTACTTAAGTACATTTTTCTGGTATCAGTACTTTACTCCACTACTTATTTTTCTGACGACTTTCTACTTCTTACATGTTGAAACTCAAATACCTGTACTTTCTACTTCTTACATGTTGAACTCAAATACCTGTACTTTCTACTTCTTACATGTTTGAACCAAATACCTGTACTTTCTACTTCTTACATGTTGAACTCAAATACCTGTACTTTCTACTTCTTACATGTTGAACACAAATACCTGTACTTTCTACTTCTTACATGTTGAACTCAAATACCTGTACTTTCTACTTCTCACATGTTGAACCCAAATACCTGTACTTTCTACTTCTCACATGTTGAACCCAAATACCTGTACTTTCTACTTCTTACATGTTGAACCCAAATACCCTGTACTTTCTACTTCTTACATGTTGAACCCAAATTACCTGTACTTTCTACTTCTACATGTTGAACCCAAATACCCTGTACTTTCTACTTCTCACATGTTGAACTCAAATACCTGTACTTTCTACTTCTCACATGTTGAACCCCAAATACCTGTACTTTCTACTTCTTACATGTTGAACCCAAATACCTGTACTTTTCTACTTCTTACATGTTGAACCCAAATACCTGTACTTTCTACTTCTTACATGTTGAACCCAAATACCTGTACTTTCTACTTCTCACATGTTGAACTCAAATACCTGTACTTTCTACTTCTTACATGTTGGAACTCAAATACCTGTACTTTTCTACTTCTTACATGTTGAACTCAAATACCTGTACTTTCTACTTCTCACATGTTGAACCCAAATACCTGTACTTTCTACTTCTTACATGTTGAACACAAATACCTGTACTTTCTACTTCTTACATGTTGAACTCAAATACCTGTACTTTCTACTTCTCACATGTTGAACTCAAATACCTGTACTTTCTACTTCTTACATGTTGAACTCAAATACCTGTACTTTCTACTTCTCACATGTTGAACTCAAATACTTGTACTTTCTACTTCTCTCATTTTCCAAACAGCTGGTTCCTTTAGTCTGAATGTGTGTTTGATGCGTGATCATTATTCTTTAGAGTCATTGCGTGCCTATTGATTTGAACACGATCCGTGTATCCATCATTTCCTGGTCTTCTCTGAAGAAGAGGGACCAATGGAAACGTTGTCATGTTGCCGTTGTTCAGCATGGAAACATTCATTAGCTAACAATGACATTATTGTTCTATTAATATAAAGGGAGGTCAGGTACTCTTTAAAACAGCTGCTAGTTATGGGTACTTTTTACTGAAGTACACTTCAAAGCCTCTTTACTTTCACTTGAGTAAAGAAGTTTAGTCAGTACTTCTACTTTCACCAGAGTATTTTTAAACACGAGTATCTGTACTTCTACTTGAGTAAAGGACGTGTGTACTTTTGCCATCTCTGCTACTACAAGCTATGCTGCTAGCTGAAACCCTTTGCCGACTTGAACTGGAGCCACTTCATAAAGCCCCCCCACTGGAAGAGGAGGAATGCGTGGAGTCACAGTTGGCGGTGGTGTTGACTCAGTCTAGGTGGTATCGCCGCCCACATGGCAGGGGAGGAACCCGAGAGAAGCTTGGCCTCAGACCTGAAGGGCTGCGGGTTTGAGGCCTACATCAAGGGTGGTGTGTTTCAGAGCCTGTGCCAATTATGTTGGAGGAAGTCGAGGGGGCCTGCTGCCACTGACCCTGCACTCTAACCTCTCTGCAGAACACACACAACTTCCCCGACAAGCAGCAATTACAACTAAAAAGGTAACCTAATAAGAGGCGTCCGTCTATGACCAAAACAAGCGCAGTTAAATCCACTTTAAGATGCTTCAGCGTATCCCTGACCTCTCATATTTTCTCTTAAGGTGCCTGACGCTTTAATGCAGTGGACGATTTTATTACTGCAGACGAGCCGATGTGCTAAAAAGCATATTCTTGCTCTAACGACATTAAGCTCTCTGCTCTCGCGGGGGCTCGGCAGCACAGTAAAGAACGACTTTGTTCCTGATCCGTATTGGCCCTCTTAAGAGAGTTGTGAATGGAGCCGGAGTCGTTTCAAAGCTGCGTCTTCTTCAGGAGTTTGGGTGGGTTAGGCTGTAACAGTAGGAAGCTGGGGGGTGGGGGGAGACATCTAAAAAAGGAGCTCGGTATTGAGAGAGGGGGGTTCAGCCACAGGCATTTACCTAACCAAACACAGCTGTCATTCGTGTGTGTGTGTTTGGAGAGCGGGAGAAAGGATTATGGTAACACAAGCAGTCTGGCTCATTCAAATGGGGGAAAACACCACAAGGCTCTGGTTTGTACAACACACACTCGCACAGACCCTCCTCCTCTCTCTCCCCTTTCCACCGGGGCCTCCGTCCAGCGAGGGAAGCCAAGAGAGGGGAGTCGGGCCCAGATAACTCCCCGTCTTATCCTAACAGGATTCAGTCTGTACACAAAGGCCTATAAGAATAATGAAAGGGGGTTTGGGAGCACTTGACGCAGGGTTAAGCGGCGTACACAACCTCCCCTCTTCTGCGCTGAGAGCGTCCCAATCCCCCAGACCCAAAAACAAAAGGTCCTAATCACAGAGCAGCAACTTAAACACTATTTACCGGTGGACCCCAGCCACTGAGCGGCCGCAGAGACACAAGGCCACACTTAAGCCGGGATAGCATGCCGTGTCTGTGATTAAATGGAAATAAATAAATAAAACTACAAACAAAAACAGGCTTTGATCCTCTTTGCAAGGAGGCATGACCCAGAAAGTCAGACCGTAAGGTTGCAGAGTTTTTTTCCTGCACAGACGATTTGGAGGCGTGAGCAACCGTTGTCAGAAAATGCCCATGAGAGTTTTATGACAGACATTTTGTTCCATCTATCTTAGCGTGCAAAAGTCTCATTTTGCACAAAGATGTAACGTCTATAGACAAGTTGTATTATGAATTGTGTGCACAGTCCCACAAACTACTGCCTCTGACACAGTCATGAAATGCATGCATCATATTTGCCTTTGTGTTGCAGATGTGTAAAAACGATTTCTTTATCATCCAGCCTCTTTCCTTTTCTTATTTAAACACTTCTTGACATCCTCCATCCCCATATACTCCTAGCTAATGTAGCCTGGTTCTGTTTACGACTTGTTTAATTGTATTTTCCTATTAAATATGAATGAAGGTTCAGTGGAAAGAGGAAAGTTACCACCTTAACTTTGTGCCAAGAAGAATTGATAACATTTACTTTGGCTCGGCTTCCCAAAGCAGATAAGCATCGTAATAGATTACATAGAGCCTCATTAAATCAATAGCAAAGAGAGGTGTCCCCCTACATTTTAGAAAAATTCAAACAAGCTGCTGGTGTGTTTGCTCAAAGCACTGTGAATATGTACACTCACATTATGCTGCTGTCAACACATCTTAGAAAGGAACGGGAGATAAGGTCATTCATCTCTGATTTAGTATCAGTGTCAGGACGTGTGTGTTCGGGGAGAGAACAGACGGTGTTACGTGAGAGGTTTGTGTCAGGTGGTGTTGTGAATAGAAAGGTAGATAATAGTTTAGATGCCAGCATAGTGAACCCAGAAATGTTGAATACCCCAAAGTTCTATGATAGAAATGTATAGTACGAGTCCCCAGCACATAGAAACTGCTGCAGGCTAACTTGCATATGTTGGGCAATTTGCACAATAGGCATACGTTGTTTATTAGCATGAATTACCATTATAGCCTATGGCGACAGTAGTTAAAAAGAAAATGGCTTGGCCGACTTGGACAATTATGGAGTGGTTTTTGGCGACATTTTCTGTGTTAAAAATGTAGTTTTAACCAGAAATGCTAATAGTTGTACTCTGTGGGCTGATTTGTATACATTTTGGGTCGATTTGGAAGATTTAGGGAACATTGGATCGGACAGATTGCCTTTTTCTGTACATGCGTCCACTTTCTGGTTAAAACCGGCATTTTTTATCCTGAAAATGTCAGTGATATATTGAGCATCCTCAATAACCTCCAAAATGGTCAGAAGTCATTTTCTTTACTATTAAAGCTCCCATGTCATGCTTTTCCGGTTAGTACCCGTCCCCTTGTTGTTATGAAGGTTTTTATGCATGTGAACGGTGTGCAGAGTCAAAACCCTCAAAGTACACCCTGTAGCGAGTAAAACTCTAACACGCCTCGTTGGAGATACGTCACTGTCCATTTGATTCTTCCGGGTACATCATGATGTCATGTCGTCCCCGGAACGAAATGGACCAATCCGTGGAGCTGTTACGTTACGTCCGCGGAGCCGTTACGTTAAGCCCCGGCTGATTGGTCCGATTGACCAATCCACGGACTTCCTCACACACACAGTGCAGGCAGCTCTGCTGAGCTCTCCTCCCGGGCTGCAGGCTGATAACAGACAGTTGGGATCGCGGTGAAATTCCTGCTCTGGCATGACCCGTTCTCTCCGCAGACCCGGTCTCTCGCAGACCCGTCTCTCTCAGACCCCGTTCTCTCCTGCAAGGACCCAGTCTCTCTCCGCAGACCCGTTCTCTCGCAGACCCGTTCTCTCCGCAGACCCATTCTCTCCGCAGACCCATCTCTCTCGCAGACCCGTTCTCTCCTGCAGTACCCGTTCTCTCCGCAGACCCGTTCTCTCTGCAGACCCATTCCTCACAGCGTTTATCAACCTTTTTCTTACTCAATATCAAGCCACACGTATTGTTTTTACTTCGGCTGTGACCTTTGTGTGTGCTCAGGGTGAGTTTGCTGTGTTTCGCTGTGTATCGCTAAACAAGGAAACAACACCTCCATAGAGTTTAGCCGCGATTCACAACGTCCCGACCAATCAGAGCACACTGTGCTCACAGGGAGGGTGGGGGCTGGAGCTATTGGAGCTACAACGAGCCGTTAAAGGCAGAGAGTGAAATTCAGTGAATACACGTAGTTTACAGAGATGCTGTGTGAGAAACCAATGTGAGTTTGGAACATTGAACAATATAAATCTATTCTAGTAGACCTCAACTATGGAGTTATGATCAGTGGAAATGGCCATGACATGGGAGCTTTAACCTATTCATTTGAATTAAGGTTACTTATGCCAACTGTGCAAAATGCCCAACATATGCACGTTAGCATCTGGCCGTTTCTACGTTCTAGGGACCCATACTATACATTTCTAACATAAAATCGTGGGGTTCTCATCATTTCTAGGTTCACTCTGCTGGCGACTAGACTGTGGGGTGAGACGGTAATAAAAAGGGGGGGGGGGACGGGCATCTGGAGATCTGAGTCTGGAGGAGATAACTGAGTTAACCTCGCAGGCCTGTCATATCCTATTCTCAGCTTCACTGAGCAAGACAGGGCTAAGGACCAAAAATGTTTCGGCTCAGTCACATGCTCCTGGCAGGCTCGCCGAGCTTAATGATCTGGAAGGGAGGACTCGGCTAAATCAAACTAATTTAAAGTTGGGGGGCCAGATGTACTCCATCACACCCCACCATCACCTGATGAATCAGCCGAGGGGGAGAAGCCAAGGATGGAAACTCAGGTTGGAGCCGGGGAAGATTCGGGGGATTTATTGCTCACTTTTCATGCAAACAAAGTTACCGTCGAATGAGAGGTGAAATTAAACAGCATCATGTAATTCCTCTGGTTGGAAAAGAGACAACCGCTTGCTTGACACGGGGAGATTTATCACAGTAACAGAAAGAGCTTTCCAGGCCAACTTATCTTGTAAAAAAACTGAATTGGTCAAGGAGAAATAAGAGAGATGCCAGATGAAGCTGCATACGGAGCCTCTCATTGCACAAGGATTTTCTTGTTTGTCCGTCGTCATTCCGTCTTCCAAAAACAATATTCCCCAAAGCCAAATTGTATTCCACATGACACAGTAGTGGGGGTGGTATTTGTGTGTGTGTGTGTGTGTGTGTGTGTGTACTGCAGAGCACACAGAAAACGCATTGTTGGACGGACCCACAACAACACAGCAGATTGTTTCCCACTGACAAAGGAGGTCTGCTTTCTCATAGTGAAAACAGGGCCGATTTACTGCCCGTGGCTTCTGAAGAAGGCTGGAAACAGAAGCGATTCTAAGAGAGAGTGCAGCTCGCTGAGCAGACGGCACACAACGTTATTGACATGTTTTCGACTGTATGAAGCCAAAAGGAAGAGATGGGAGGAAGAAACCCAAAGCCACAGCGCTGGCAGCCAAACACATTAAGTAAATGTACTAAATATAGCACGTAGTGAAACTGGTCTCTTCAGAGGTGTTTAACTAGGAATCTGCGCTCGACATAAAGTTGAAATAAGGATTAATTCAATTGGTTATACATTCTACCTTTTGGTTCAAGTATCACTCACTGCAAGGTGTAGTAGTACAGCACGTCTCCTGCTCAATCTCATTAATTCTTTATGGTCCACTGCTGCCCAACCTTATGGATAGGAGAGGGTCTCTCGGCAAATTGTATCCTCATATTTCGAGTTCAGTGATGCCGATGAAGGCGCTCTGAATCTCTGAGATGTCTGTCTTTGAATGTTACCTCTCCATTCCCCCTGACCTGCTGCAAACACACATCCTCAGTTGTTTCTCATACCCGCGGGTCACAAGTTCAGCATGAGATCAACAATTCATGAGTCCCTGTAAACAAGCAAAGGCAAAGAGAGCCGTGGACAATGTGTGCGTATCATTTGTTAGTGTGTGAGATAAAGATGAGGGTTAAAGGGGGGAGGGGGATTCACCGAAGCCTCTGAACTGGGGCATAATGGCATTCAAAACACTGATGGAATTATCTGGCTGGAGTTTGTGGAGCGCACAGGATAATATCGAAGAGAATGACTCAGACAGAAGAAAGGCTAAATGAAAAAGGGAGAAGGGAAGGGGGAGGACATGCGACCACACAAGGCTAATCAGATTGTATAGATCGTCTGGACTAAAAGGCTGACCGCGCCTTTTGTCCTCTGAATGCCTGGAGGTGTCCAGCGTTATGTGTAAGAGGGGAGGGGGGTTGGAGGTCAGCATAGGTTATTGAATGTCGGCACAGGCCATGACCATTGTTGTTCTGACGCGGTCAATGTCAGGCTGAAATTGAAATTGATTGGCTGCTTGTAAACCAGAGAGAGAAAAGGGACACGGACATATATGAAATGCAACGCTTTGACATGAAGTATGACCATTTAGTCAATGTCAGATAAGAGGTTTGTAATGTCTCTGAACCATATTATTATTATAAGAACAACTTTATCAAAGAACTGGGTTTTTGTCGGCTCCTTTAACGTTTCAACCAAAGCTTTTATTTTGAAGGTTAGCAAAGGATCAAGATTATTAGCACTAATAGCATCACATAGATATCTCTCCACGTGTCTTCTACCACAAACCAAGAGAGTCCAGTGGATATCGAAATTAAAAACAACTTGGACCATTTACAGATGCATTCTTGAATTATTCAAAACTGCCCTACATATAGTGTTAAATATGCAGCGAGACAAAATCTCTCATCTTTCGGAGACCACAGCTCCTCTATTCTAAGCAGAGGACGATTCGTGCTCCAGATAGCGGCGGACATGTAGTCCTGATGCAGCCGAGAGTTTATGGGAGGGTGTAACGGCTGCCCTCAGATCTACGGAAGAGGAGGATTCCCACCCTGTAATTTACTGGGGGCTTTGAGGGGAGACACCCTGACTCACTTTGTACTGATGGATACGCTATCGTCTCTGTAGCAAATCCAGGAGCCTTATCAACAACACCTGCGACCACAGATTAGCCGACAGACACCTTTTTATCACGGTGCAATATTTTCTTCAAAGACAGTTAGAGTCAAACATCTATCAACAAGAAAGCATCAAATTCACTTCAGAGACATGTCTGTATCTGAGACCCATAAGAAATTGATTAGAGACAGTATAATAGGGGGCCTTTAAGTTAAAACAGACGTTACCTGCAGTACGAGCGGCTCCGGGTTGAATGCCAAGGTCATGAGCAGCTGCATTCTCTCCGTGTCTTTGAGGTTCTTTAGCAGGAAGCTGCCTGAGTCTTTGGTCTCAGCGTACCTGCGGACCACCCTGTCCAGCAGCCTCTGAGAGGGGCAGTGCACCAGGTCGGACCAGCCCTCCACCACCTCAGGAGTGAGCAGGCGCACATCTCCGTTGATCCGGGCGAACTCAGTCTTGTACATGGCCTGGATCAGATCACAGCGCGGTCGCCCCGTCGCTCTCTTGCAGATTTTCTGGTCTATCTCGGCGAGTTCTTGATTTGACCCGAGCCGTTTGAGCACCACTCGTCGAGTTCCCTCCCTGGGCTCCCCGTACTGAGCGAAATAAACATTCTTCACATTGAAAACGTCCAGGAATCGCAGGCGACCCCACGTTTCGAAGGACACCTGGCCGTTCATGAACTTGCGGCACCAGCTCGTGCCAAAGCAGGCGGGACACTTGTTGAGGTTGATGAAGCGTCTGTCGGTGAGCTCGTTCTTCTGGAAGGAGGCGAACAGGCTGTGGGTGTTCATCAACAGGATGACAAACAACCCCACGACCAGTAAGAGCTTCAGACAGCGGTACAGGCGGCCAACTTTGAGGGGCAGGAAGCGCAGCATGATGGGGGAGGTTTTCAGACGTCAGGGAGATAACTTCAATGCCTCTCCGTCATGATGTAGCACGTTAGCTTCTAGATCGGCAGACAGGGGCGAGGTTGGCACAGCTGCCCCGTGCCAATCTCTGGCAGAGGCAAGTGAGTCATGTTCTCCCTTCCTGGTACTTGTGTGCAACCTCCAGCCAGCAGGCCTGAAACCAAGAAGAGAAAAGGAGAAGGAAACTCATTACATGGGAAAAATCCAAAAACCAACATTTCATAACATGGATTACAAGTCAAAAGGTTATTTTGCAAGGTCTGCAACTCCTTTACTGAAGTCCTAACATCCAATACCTCCTATAAAACCAAAAAGCCCACTCTGGCACATAGAAATTGTCTCACACATTTGAATTGCTTGGGTCATTTGAGAGTTTTGAGCAGAAATGAGATGGCCCACAGCCAATGCAATAAACCTGCCTGTGCCGGTTTGAGAGCTTTCTCTTTGGGAAATCATTTCTTGTATACTCTTGTGAAAATAACAGATAAATAAAAGTATGGGGAAAAGGGAAAATAAAGTGTGAAGTGATCAAATTAAGAGCAAGTGAACAACATACTCTCCTAGTGTAAATAAGACGTGCTCTGTGAGGATGATTCCTCAGCGGACCTTCCTCCGCCGCCACAGAAGTGAAGTATCCATCACTTTTTCTTCCAAGGCACAGCGAAATAACACGCCGTCTGCATACCTCACATTTTCATTTATTCCCCCATCTCGCTTCAAATGGAGAAATCTCGCTTTGCATTGTGAAGAGAAGTCACGCTGTGCCTAGTTTAACCTTTGATCAGAGATGCCCTGCTTCGTTTTATTCTGGCTTTGAAGTAGTTTCTTTGAAAATGGCTGGTGTCACTAAAATAAAGTCTTAGTTGAGGGGGTGAGGGGGAATCTGAATACCTCTATTAGACGTATTGATGTCAGCCGAAAGGAGAAGTTTGAAAGAAAGAAACAATCCGGCTCTCAGTATAAGAACACTGCTCTATGATGAAGCCATGTTAGACCCCCCAATCAGCTTTTTAGCAATGAGTCTTGTAAGTCTTGTAAGTCGCTTTAAGACAAGACAATGACTCGGGCCATGCAAATTAGCAATCCTCAATTTGAGCTCATTAGGACATGCCTATTAGGACAGCTGACTTGAGAGGGCATGGCTAACAAGCAGCCACACTGGTGTGATTAGCGCCCGTGTCGATGGGTGCCTCGCATTTTGCTTTCACATCGAAAGTGGTTGAGCTCTAGGAAGAGGCGGAAAGAGAGCAGCGTTTCTAAGAGATGTGCGTCTGCAGAGCGTCAGATAAGAAGTACAGTAGCTCACACCTCTGTCAGAAAACACCTCGAGCAAATCAGGCAAACATAGAGCGTATCCAAATTTGGGAACTAAATGTATTTTTAAGGAATAGGAAATATCATTAATGCTTTTTCCTCGCCTCAAATCTAAAACTCCAGCAATGTGACTCCGAGCATACGTCTATTTCTGATGCTGTTGTGTTTTAGTATTTTATAGAATATCCTAACTTGTCTTTTCTACTGTAGATATTTGCCGTTTATTATGCTTGTACTTTATTCAACCTTTTAAATATGTTAATGCCTGAACACAATGCTGCTGTAACAAAAGGAGTTTCCAATTTGGGATCAATAAAGTATCTATCTATCCATCTCTCTACCTATCTCTCTATTTATTGATCTATCCATCCATCCATCTCTCTATCTATCCATCTACCTATCTCTCTATTGATCTATCCATCCATCTATCTACCTACCTATCTATCCATCCATCTCTCTATCTATCCATCCATCCATCCATCTCTCCATCTATCCATCTCTCTACCTATCTATCTCTCTATTTATTGATCTATCTCTCTACCTATCCATCTATCTCCATCTATCTATCCATCCATCTATGTCTCTCAACGGTGAGCATATGCTCTTCTTCTCTGCACTATAAATAAGATGGGGATAATGTTACTTTACATCCTTTTAAATAGAAGCAATCTTAAATCATTCTCCGTGTTAAACCAAATAGCTACTGTAAATCTTTGTGTTACAATTTCCCCAAGATATGGGTCGGCATTTATTTCATTATTAATGTTATCATCGTAATGAACAGCACACTGATATTGGTAATTGTACGCTATCTAAATTAATCTTTTTAGAAGACGGTTATTAAATACTACTTTATATTTCACATAGTAGCCCACGTAGAATGAGATATTGCAGAAGCAAAACACGTAAGGAAACGATGAGTCTTTATGCATTTTGTGTGAATCTGCATTTCGTTGGACAACTTTGAGCTGACTTGAACAAAATGCCTCCAGTTTGATAAATGAACAACAAATATCCCCTCAGAATGAGCTTAAAAAACCAGCAACCAGCGTTTCCGCCAGGGGGGCGTCCTGCCGTCATTTGACAAAACGAAAAAAATGACGAAAAGGAAAAAGGACAAGGACATCCCTCTGAGGGAGGGGCAAAGGAGTCTGGTGGGATTATGTTCGCCCTCTCAGCCCTGGTCTGGCGGAAACACTGCCAGTGCCAGCAATACTTTTATTTAATAGAGCCTGGTAACAGTTCATTTAGATTCTGCGATACATCCATATTGAATTGGGAAAGTAAGACGCTTTGGGAGATGGAAAAATAAGTCTGTATGTGGAGAACTCTCCAAAAACAACAATAGGAGCTAAAAGTATGTGTGCCTTCTTCGAAAGGGATTGAGAGGAAGCCGATTGCTTGGGGGGGGGGAACTGAATATCCTATTGTTATAAAAGATCTAAATTCAAGTAGCATTTAGCATCCAGTCGCAGCACAGACGTGGCTGCAAGACTCTTGGAGCAGATCTGAGCTTTTAGGGATCAGGAAAGGGCTCTAAGGGGACAAAACATATCCTGATCCAGGATGTGGGGAGGATCACATCTTCACCCGTAAGGAAAAGCAGCGGAGAGCCCGGACAAACTGGAAACAGGCCTGTAATGTGGCACAAGCTGGCGGCTAACATGGCGAGGATACGTGGCTTCTTCCTCCTCCTCTGCAGAGAAACCGTTAGGCCTCAATTACCTTGAGTGCTTTACCTGGATTATGTCGATGACCGTACTAATTGCCAAAGCGAAAGGATAATCCACACGCTGCATTTAGTTTCTGTTAATGAGAGGCAACCAAGGTGTTCAATTGTCTGAAATGTTGACAGTGAGATGCACCGATCGGCCCCTGATGGCTTATCCTTGATACGGTTATTTTGTTGAGCATGAAGCAGGAGGGTATAGGAATTAAAATGCTACTAGTGCTTTTTAAATCAAGCTGCTGAGACGGAGAAAGTGTGGAACAGCTGCATGGTCATTTAAGACAGGAACATGTTGCCCTTGGTAATTACCCGTTCTTCTTGTGAATCAAACACCTGCAAAATCATTTATTTAACTTCCTCAATGTTTATTTCTGTATGCCAGCCATTGTCTGAGTTATTTAAAGAGACATGCAGAGAGGAAGGCCGACTGTACAGAGCTCAAGGTTGCCTACTCAGGTTTTTGACAAGGTGAAAGTTCACTTAGACATTTAAAATCAAACCCAGATGTTTTGTGGTAAAACACAGATGCAAGAGCAGTGAAATGTAAAGCAGTGTTTTCTCTTGGACAAACCGCATTGTGCCCACTGAAAACTTGCTTTAAATTAGCCTCCCTCTTCCAGTCCTCCCCCACGGTGCCTCTACTCTACGGTGATGAGGAAGAGGAGGAAGAGGGATGCACGACACGAAGAGGAAAACCCTACTTAGAGTAAAACAACCTCTCAACATAAACAAACGCTGCCAAAACTGGGGTAAGAAAGTTTTTGAGCGCACTCGGTCTACAAAGTAGTGCGGCGAGCGCTTGGAAGGAGAGGAAAAGAAAAGAGGGCGAATCAAAGGACGCCTGACTCCTCGTGCATGGGAGATGAGTCTCGCATTCAAAATGTTCCAAGTTTGGCAGATGTTAAGAGCCGCAAAATGGCTCGTTACTGGCTCAGGATGAAGCCCTCGTGTCGGCTTAAAACAGAATGCCTCTCCAGAAAAACGCGGGTTAAAACCCTTGATTATGCGATTAAACATGCAGGGGTTTTATGTGGTGAAATTGCGGAAAGTTGCAAAATATTTTTTTGGAAATATTGGGCTGTCTTATTTATTTATTCTCTCACACAACCTGCCACTAACGTTAAACCCCTTTACTATTCAATTACACACACACACACACACACACACACACACACACACACACACACACACACACACACACACACACACACACACACACACACACACACACACACACACACACACACACACACACACACACACACACACACACACACACACACACACACACACACACACACACACACACACACACACACACACACACACACACACACACACACACACACACACACACACTTTGGAGGTCGATGCCTCGGTGAATGAGAGTTGTTTGGCTTTCTTGTCCGCAGCAGCAGAAAGCATGTTTGAATGAATCAAAGTGGGTCGTCACCGTCGATGTTCTCTTATGCTCCAACACACAGTTGCACGGGGTGCAGAATAGATTCCCCCCACTTTCGTGCGTGACATCGGGGAACTGCTTTGCCCGGTCTTTAGCAGAAATGTTCGTCGGTAAATGAGATGGATTCGATTTTTTCATCTTGGTGTTTTCTCTCTCGTGTGAGCTCCACACGTTCACTCTACGGTGTTGTTTACCTTCTGTGATGCGCGAGCTGATGACGTCGCGTCATCATCATCATCATCACTACTTCCCGTCAAAACGAGTTAACTTTGTTTTTTCTCAACTTTGTGTGGAAAAATGCGGGGATTATGCGGCCTTTTGATAAATATGCGGCCTTTTGATAAATATGCGGCATTTTGCTGATTATGCGGTAAATTCTGCGATCGCAGAATCGCGTTTTTCTGGAGGGTCTAAATGACAAAAAGGACAGAGGGAAGACGACGGTGTATTATTCTAATATTTCAATGTTTTATTAAAACTTAGATGGAACGGAAACCAGATAAGGACATTTCCACCCTTGAATGGTCTTTGTGTGGTTCCTGATAATGGTGTACGAGGCTACTCTGGGCTAACCCATTTCCTTCACTGCTCCTGAGGCTAAACTTTATTACTGTATAATGAAGCTAAGCCTCAGATGAACATGGTTGATTAATTCCACTGCAAATGCAAAGGAGGGCGACGTTTTGAAAGAGGGCTAGAACACAGTGAAAGGGTTTGGAGAATGTAAAGCTAATGGACGGCAAGGTGAGAGGACTTATTGCTCTTGGAAATGCAAGGCGATCAGCAGCATACAGAGCAGCAGCTGGATGGACTCACATATGAACGCCTGCGGAGACCGCCAGTATTAAAACCGACTCAGAAAATGCCTCCCCCCTTTACTTCTCATTGCATCTAACTGAGGAGAGGGACTACTGTTGCCAGGGTTATCGACAGAGGCAGTCAATAATGTTTGATCAAAAACACATTCAGCCGGATTGCCTCGATGCAAACCGTAGACGGCGAAGGATGGATACAAATGGCGGCTAATGGAAAACTGAGCACCAATTAACGGCACCCGCACTTCAACATTAGTCCGATCATCTGTGGGCCAAACCAAACCTGGAGCTTTTGAGGAGAATATCGATACCTTGCGGCAAAACCGATGCAGCTGTTAGGAAACACTTGAACTCAGGAGTCTTCAACATGATGGTGTTGTTTATTTGAAAACAGCTGTCTTTATTACAAGAAGTTTGAAAAGCTGTCAAGCTCATGTTAACACTATTGCAAAAACAAATGTGTCATCTAAGTGAAAGCGGATGAAACACAAGCTTTCAAAACAAATGCGGAGTATGTTTGCAGTGGGGGGGAAATCAAATTGATTATCCGACAGATGTTATTTCATTTAAGGTCACTCCTCATGTTGCTCCATTAATCCGAGTTTGATTGAGTGAGGTCAAATGCACCGATCCTGTGGAGCTGTTTAGGCTACAATCACACAACATGTCCCGCTGAGCGCGGAGACACATCCGAATCAACCACCAGCAGATCATCTCAAAGTGCCTCGCACTATTTTCCCTTTGACTAACCTTGGAGAAAAGGCTCCACAATTAGCCTCCTGTTATGGACAGATGATCCCAGCAGCCTGTTCTATTCATTAACTGAACACAGACATTCCTGAGGACTCGTTGTAGACTTTGTAACGGAAAGGCTTTGTGGTAATCTGCTTCTCTTCAAAGAAATCAAGGACAGAAGTTGCAAGGAGCGTTTTATCACAGAAATCTCAGAGTCAAGTGATTCTTTTACATTCGTTTTCACACCTCTGTGTCAATGGATAAGCAGTTCAACCTGATGTTTTCTCACGTCAACAACAACAACGCAAATCAATCGACCAACACCTGTTGACGTTGAGTACACAAACTACAGTGCTATATTCATGGTAGGAGAAACATAGTGGGTTGATTAAATAGCCTGCTGCCTCAGGCTAATACATCCTTCTTTAACCGCAATGGTGATGCTAGAGTATAATATGTTCTGCACTCAAATGACAAAAGAAATACATGCTTAGAGGTTTGTTTGGATGTCATTGCCGATTCATTATTAAATAATGGTTTATGTTGGATACCTCACATGGCTGGAAATAGATGAAATAGAGAAAGACTGCTAATGTTTGTCATTTTGATGCCAAATTGTTTTGTTGCAGCGGATCTAATAGTAGAAATATAAAAATCTCTGTCTCCAATCGGTGGATTTAGGCATCTGATAAGAGTTTATTAATAGAAAAACTCAAAAATACTATAGTTTAGAGTCTTATCTCAACATTGCATCATGTCTGAGGTAACAACAGTGACATGTGCTCAATAACAACTAAGAAATCTGTTAGGAGACGGTGGTGCGAAGAAAGTACATCTACTGTAAGAATTGAGCTACTTTCCCATTTTACTAGATTTTGTAGTTAAATGTTCCGCTTTTTACGGCACTACATTTAATTGACATATTTAGTTACTATGCAGATTGATGTTATTAATACAAAATAACATTATATTGTAATATTAAAGGATGACTTAGCTACCCAGTAGTGTATACATTGATTCCAATAAACTAGACATTTACCAAGTGATAAACGCAAATGCAACAATAACTTTTATCAAATAATTTCAACATATCTGGTGCTTAATTGTTTGCACAACGAGTACTTGTACTTTTGGTACTTAAAGTATTTTTTAATGCCAATTCATTTTTAGAATGCAGGATTTTTTAACAGAGTATTTCAACACTGTAGTATTGCTACTTTTATTAAATAAGACATCCGAGTGCTTCTGCATGAGTACAGACTTAGTTCAGCGTGCACACGGACTGAGAGAAGCAGAAAACTGTGGAACAAACCTGTATGACTTTCTTTCCTCTCCGGGTGTGCAGTCCTGTAAAGCTTATCGCTCCCTGGAAATCATTCCCTGAAGTTGCAGCTTCTCGCAGACATTATGCAAAGAGAAAAACAGCTCGACGGAGATCTCTATCAGGAAAACTCACACGGGCTTTCCATGTCTAGCTCCTGGGTTGCTAACCAGCTAGCTGCAGGAATAAACAGTTGTGATGTCGGGGTTTAACTCTTCCTGTACCGGGTCTTTCTGCATGGAAAACACGGTGCTCTTCACACATGTTGCGGTGCATTACGGTCCATATCTGTCCGCAGATCACGCGTCCTTTGTTGTGGTCACAGTATTGCCTCTTTCTGGCTCTTCTTCTGTCTGCAGCTCACTCCTCTCCAACACCACAATGGGTTCTGTTTCCACTCTTTTTTACAACACCAGCCTCTATGCGCTTTACGACACCCGCTTACGTTTTACGGCGATGGTTGCTAAGCGATTATTCTAATATTGTCATGTCTAGAATGGAACACCGCCCCCTGAGCGAGGTGCACCAAATGCTCTGTTTTTACTCTGACTAATTTTGATGTAAACAGCAGATAATTGACTCTTAATCAGCATATATTTGACTCTTTAAACAGGATTTATTTTACTCTTAAACAGGATTTATTTTACTCTTAAACAGGATATATTTTACACACTTTTGTAATGTATATAGTACAATATATATGTATAATAGTAGTGTTTATATGTTCAGTAGATTGGTATATAGGGGAGTATTCTAATTAATTCTGTATATTTTATCATGTTTAGATACTCCTCTGAATATATACATATCTTTTTTACTGAGAATATATAGCATAAAATATATATTTAGATAATTGTGCATTTCTTGTAGATATATCTGTATGTGAAATACGTATATTAATGGAAATGTTGACATCATTTAACTAAATTGCAAATGTAAACACAATACCTAAAGACATATGAAAAGTGATTATGCACAATGTAATAAACAACCTGCAGCATCAGAGGTGTCAACATTGCTCTTAATCCCTGATTTGGAAGATATTATCTGGCCAAAAACACTAAAAAACATCCGTTCATAAATAATTCAGGGTGTTGTGAACCTCATGAAACAACAGCCCATTGCTTTCTTTATCAGATAACACAGTAGTAAGTTTGACCTCTCTATACACCATCAACTACACGTCTAATATAACATAACACCTCCTTTAGCTGTGGTATATACAGTCAACATGAGGGCAAAAATGATTGACACATACCATACGTAGGCCTATATTTAAGCATGTTCAAGTGTTTTTATTTGTGGAGATTCTGGGTTACATTTGAAGCAAATAAAATGCCAAAATGGGTCACCAACAAACAACCCAACATGTAATTAAAACAGCTAATTAAGGCTCATTACTAATTCACTCATGACATCGCTGAGGGACAGAGAGCCCGTTAGTTTGCTTTCACTGCCATCTGCTGGACAAGAAGATACACTGAGATGCGTTCAGATGCTTCAGGAAACACCGGAATTATTTTATAACATAGTAAAGACACAACGACATGAGCCATGCTATTCGGAAATAGTGATCTATATTGCAAAACAGGCTTTACTAGGCTCATTGGATATTATTATGTATCATGGATTTAGGTTGTTATTGCATTTTATTCAGACTGTTGTGCAATAAACCAATTGTAGTGTGCAATGATCACGGTTAATACATTATTTATTTACATGTTGTACTCCCTTGGGCCAATAACAACAATCAATGTTTGACAAAGGACCTTACCGTTTGGGTTAGGGATGTTTTTATTAAATATAGGCCTCTACCAAACGGTTGAAATGTCATTAAAAAAAGGTGAATTTTAATGTTTTATTTAGTATATGAACATGATATTCTCTTGAATTAGAGTATACAACGCACCTGGTGGCCTTTGTTCTTTTCTTTGGCTCTTTTGTCATGGTCGGTGATACAGGTAGTCTGCATAACGTATTACTAAGGATACATTGAGTCATGCATGCTAGTATTATAGGCTCACTTACTGCTTCCTTTCAGATTGTCCTGAAGTTCAGTAGTTTTCCAAAATCTCTTCCTGTGGTGAGTAGGGCAGAACCTCAATTGTTTGTATGCCACATGGTGAGCCATTTCTAACCATTGCTTGTAGGTTCACCTGCTGCTGTTTTGTTGGCTAACTATGTTTTAGTTTATATTTTTGATTAGTTTTGCATTTGTCTTGCTTTTATACTTTGTATTGAACCAACTTGGATCCTTTTAGTTTAACCTTGTAGTTTTTCTAACAAACAATTGTTATCTTATAGCAACATTTCCTGAGTTCCTTTTCTTTTGAGTGCCTTTAAATAAAAATGACTTTACCTTGATGTCTCTGCCCTTCATTTAACGAACCTGTGTCCTGATTTCTTGCATTGTCTTTGTGTGTCTGCCTGCATCTCATACTGATATGTGTCATCCAGTATTTCATTGATTTGCATTAAATAAACAATACATGTGTTTTTATTTTTATAAAAATTGTAAATGTGTCATCTTGGCATCACTGCTTTTACCACTAAATTTAAATTTCAACCGTTCAGTAAAGCATGGTTTTAGATAGTTAAAAAAAAAACATACTTCTAAAGTTGTACACCAAAAATAACGTCAACATGTGGTAGAGATTACTGACAGGTGGAATTAAGTAAAACACTCAAAGTGAGCTCTACCATATGGTCAAAAAGAAGGTTAAAAACAGTCCTAACATATTTTAGTCTCAATACTTTCATATGTTTGTCACTTGGTTATTTTAAAACTAATTTGTTTAACTACGATTCTCTCCTACATGCTATGCAACGTTTGCGTAACACCGTAAATGTCCCCGCTGTGGGACTCATAATGGAATTCTGATTCTCCTCCTACACATTTGTTGCATCAATAGCGTAGTGTAGCCAACAAAATATCTTAAGGCTATTTATTTATATTAAATAAAGTTATACTCACACGTAGTTATTGTTTCACATAGGGATAAACTGGTTACTTCCGAACGTTTGTGAGGAAGCAGAGATTTCCGAGCAGCAGTGAAGGCAGCACTTGAATCAAAGACACAACAGTTGTTTCCGAAAGTTTGACCTCGGTGTTGAAGATGAAGATGAAGATGGAGCAAAGACAAGAAAATACAACCTTAATTCTACTTTCAGCAACTAGCTTGGCACTTCTAACCATCCTCACGGTGTGGAAATCAAAACGGTGCAAATATAGACTTTTAAATGAAACTGGAGGGGCAATGTTTTATGGTAAGAAAACCTAAGCTAAATTAAAACGGAAGCCGTTAAATTGAATAACACTTCCTGAACGCACAGCTTTAACATGTAACAGGATGTTAAAATAACCACAGTTTGTGTCGACTTTTGGGCTTTACTAGGATTCTAGTGGTCTTAAATTAGCTATTTTAGCTTTAGTCACCATTGCTATTGTTTATCTGTGTTCATAATTAACTATCAATGAGTTCCAGGTTCGCTTAAATTGCTAACAGCCAAAACACATTAAGGATATTTGAGATGTAAGTGATTCCATAGGTAGGAGAATGAGATTTATATGTATGATACTTAATTGGCTTTTGTTTCTGGCTTTATCGTGATGAATGGCAGTGGTGTGAAGTAACTAAGTAGCACTTCTACTCCACTACAGTTCAGAGGTACATGGTGTACTTTTCCTCCACTACATGTATTTAATACCTTTTAGTTACTTTACAGATGTGGATGAATGATGTGAAATCTAATCAAGTGTTAAATCAGACTTTAGTTCCACCTGGAGTAAATCCACCAGCTACCCTGCAGTATACAAAGTACTTCAAACTAGCTGCACCTTTACCAGCTTTGAGAACACTTTCATGATCAATCATTATAAAACATATCATATCTATTATTCTGAAATGGACCAATCTGCACAACGACTACTTTTACTGTCTTTCACTATATTTGGATGAGAATACTTTTCTACTTTTACTACAAGATCTGAGTACTTCTACTTTTACTCAAGTACAAGATCTAAGATATTCTACTTTCACAAAAGTACAAGATCTGAGTACTTCTACTTTTACTCAAGTACGAGATCTGAGTACTCCTACTTTTACTCAAGTACAAGATCTGTGTACTTATATATATTATTCTGAAATGGACCAATCTGCACAACGACTACTTTTACTGTCGCTACTTTCACTATATTTTGATGAGAATACTTTTCTACTTTTACTTGAGGAACATTTTGAATGCAGGACTTTTACTGTAACAGAGTATTCCTACACTCTGGTACTTCTACTTTTACTCAAGTACAAGACCTGAGTATTTCTACTTTTACTCAAGTACAATATCTGAGTACTTTTACTCAAGTACAAGATCTGAGTACTTCTACTTTTACTAAAGTACAAGATCTGAGTACTTCTACTTTTACTAAAGTACAAGATCTGAGTACTTCTACTTTTACTCAAATACGAGATCTGAGTACTTCTACTTTTACTCAAGAACCAGATCTGAGTACTTCTACTTTTACTCAAGTACGAGATCAGAGTACTTCTACTTTTACTCAAGAACAAGATCTGAGTACTTCTACTTTTACTCAAGTACGAGATCAGAGTACTCCTACTTTTACTAAAGTACAAGATCTGAGTACTTCTACTTTTACTCAAGTACAAGATCTGAGTACTTCTTCCACCTCTTGACATTGGGCTCACACTTCTAATTGAGGCTGTCATGTCACCAAACAGGCTGCATATATTGCTCCAGATCCCAAACACTATTAAAGTCTCACCAGTGAGTTATCCTCCTTCAATCATGCAATATTAACTTTGCATTTCAAAGTGTTATCTGTATAGCAGCATGTATTTTAGACGTCTTCTGATAGGCTTTGTTGTACAGGGTTGTGTCTCTACAGGACTGTCACCATAAGTCGTTGTTTGCATTATAGTAGCTGCACCATGATTGATTTACTCCTGGAATATGGTTGTATTATTCATAATGTATTCGTTTTTACAACAGCAGCTTATATGTCTTTGTGGCTCTATTTTGCAGGCATGCTCGTGGGGCTAGCTGTGAAATTCCTGTCATTTGACCGGGGAGAAAACCTGGACAACATGGAGGCATTGTGCGATTGCAGTGGTCTTAACATCACACCTCACTTCCTGACGGTTAACATCACATCTCAACCTCCACGAAACGTTAGGAAAGTCAGTGATGGAGTCCCAGCGCTCTCAACCCCTCATATGGTGATTTGAATTGACCTGCATTTCAAATACATGCAACAAAAAGTGAATTATTAATGTGCATAGGTGCTGCAGGTTGTGCCACAACATAGTCTCTAATGGAAGGTGAAGCAACCTGTCTTAATAAAACATGCACTTTACAAAAAGGTACAAAATCAATGTTGCAGAGGAACGAGTGGAAACAAAGGATGCTTTCTCTCACACTGATGCACTTTTATTTGCTCTGAAATAACACTTTTTCTTCCTACACCTATATTTTCTCCCTAGTGTTTATCTGCAGAGACAGTCCCCTCTAAGTGTGTGTGTGTGTGTGGTGTGTGTGGTGTGTGTGTGTGTTGTGTGTGTGTGTGTGTGTGTGTGTGTGTGTGTGTGTGTGTGTGTGTGTGTGTGTGTGTGTGTGTGTGTGTGTGTGTGTGTGTGTGTGTGTGTGTGTGTGGTGTGTGTGTGTGTGTGTGTGTGTGTGTGTGTGGTGTGTGTGTGTGTGTGTGGTGTGTGTGTGTGTGTGTGTGTGTGTGTGTGTGTGTGTGTGTGTGTGTGTGTGTGTGTGTGTGTGTGTGTGTGTGTGTGTGTGTGTGTGTGTGTGTGTGTGTGTGTGTGTGTGTGTGTGTGTGTGGCTTTATTCTAACAACATCTTAAAGGTACATCCTGCAAACAATGGATAACATACATTGAACACAACTAGATTAGATATACTTTATTGATCCAAATGTGGGATTGTGTTTCATCTTAGCAGCATGAAGACAAGGCATTGCACATGAAAGAAAATAAATAGAGATAGGAAAGATATACATCTATAGAGCATCTCTACCGAATAAACAATATTAATATACAGACTTGTCAGTGTACACTATAGACAAAGGTACCACAACATAAGATACTTTTTTTGGTGTTTTTATTCCATTAAAGTACTCGTAATAATAATAAATTAAAAGAAAGCACTTTTCAATGTGATTTACAGGGTAAGAGCACAAAAAAGCACTAAATCCTAAAACATTAAACCATTGAAAATAAGACATCAAATATAATCAAAAAAGCTTTTAAAAAATCTAATTTAAAGCAATAAAAGATATAGTGTGTGAAGTTAAGATTAGAAGGATCATATAGAAAGGGTTTTTTAAGGAGCGTCTTAAAGCCACATTTGGAGGACTCCCGGACGTGAGGAGTTAAATCAAATGTAAAAATATTCTTAGCTTAAAAAGTGCATTTCAAAAATGTTCTCTCGCGCATTTTGAATTAATCACACGGAGGAGAGAAAAGGGAGTTGCACTAATGTTACGATCAATGAGAAGCAATTTCAAGGTTTTCGGGTGGAATCAAATTGTTATATTTGATCTTGTAACCAGGAGGAAGCGTTATGTTTTTTTAATGCTTATTTAAATTCTACATACATAAACCCTTTATCAAAGTATATTTGTGTAATGTGTGTCCTCTAATGCGCAACAGGAATAATTGAGCTGGAAACTCCTCACAGCAATTATTAAGTAGAAGCATTTACTGTGGTTTTCATAGCCTCGATTGCAACACAAAGGAATACAAAAGAAAGGAAATATCAATAAGGTTTGTTTTACTTAAGTGTATTGTGTAAGACAACAGAACAATGTGACCTCAGAAAAGTAGAAACTAAGATATTTAGGATCAAAAAGGATTTTATTGATAGCGAAACCTGCCTTTCATGACGCAGATTCAGCCTAAACACCAACAGTGAATCACATGAACACAGACTAGTTTAAAAAAGCAGAAAATGCTCCGTTTTCGTTTCTCAATCTCGAGGATTCTGTCTTCCAAGCCAATATTTCAAGGATGCTACGTCATCTAGTGCCGCCGAAGGACTGTTCCAATCTCCAGCATACTTGGAATTCCACCGAGGTCCTTGGTTTGGGGGTCATTTCGAGGCTGCACATGGGTAGACTTCGCGTCCTTAAAATCCCCATAATGCTTTGCGCACGGACCAATTTCCCCAAAATCTGTGGCGGAAAATGTGACGCACACTTGCTCGCCTGTTCCACTCTTCGTTTTCCGAATGCCAGGAAGGATTCTTGCCTAGCTTCTGAAGCAAGTGACTCGGAAGACATGTGCTACCAAGCAAGCATCCTCGCGATTGAGAAACGGCCACAGTGAAGCTCACACACACTAGTGTATGAACATATCGGTTCACCTGCTGAGTTAAAACCAGAACACATGGAGCAAAGAAAGTGAAACCCATGAAGCAGATTCAGGCAGTATAGATTCACTCTGAAAGTATTATCCTACAGAACAGAACCGCTGACAGAGAAGAGATAACATCTGATCCTTTACGACACACACTATATGATGTTGTTAGGTTGTTACTAACACTCTAATGATTCTAGTAATCCCCAATCTTTTTAAATGTGACATTAATCTGATCTTTTTTATATATCTAAGGGAATACAGCCACTTTCTTGTTGTATTCTGATCACGTTATTCACGATATCAAAAAGCACCCACGCATCGAGCCATGGCCCCTCGATGGAGAACAAGCATGGTCGGATGTGAAATGAGCGTATTTAAAAAGTGTATTTCCAGCGATATTTCACCCCGAGAGAGAAAAGGGAGTAAGTGATCCGTGGACCTTGCAAATCATCCGGGGCCAAGTGTAAGTCTCCACTAATGGCTCGGACTCTTTGGCCCCCGTTGGATGCTCGGGTCTCATTAGCAAACCAGCAGAGGCTACCATGAAGGCCATTACATTGGTCAGAGCGCTCTGTGTAGCCTTCACGCCATTAAGCCTAATGCATATGGGACCTAGCTGCGAGAGAGATACGAATTTCATTGCATTACTGAGTCCATTATGTGCCTCTCGGGAGTAAAGCATTAAAGTTTGTGGTCTGATTAAATGTAGTGCTGCTCAGCTGAAGAGGCAATTAGTGTATACAACCCACCTCCATCCTTCAGTCTGTGGTGCCGGTGGCCCTTAGAATAAAACCACCAGCATACGTATCATTTATTGATGACACTCTGTATTGTGGCATTTTATATTTGACATGCACAGATGAGAAGATGCATATATTCTGCTGTGTGGGTAATTGCAGCCGCGAAAAAGTAATTTATATTGAGCCGGGTGATCGGAGCAGAGCAATTTGTAGAAAGCTCTGGAAACCGTAGATAGAAATAGAATAGAAAGGGCTTTGCAGCATCAGGATTGATCATTCAAATGCAATCTTACACATCGATGTAAAAATGCTATTTCCAGTAGAAACATTTGCCTATTCTCATTTGTCCAAACTTCAAAAGGTCTGTGACGCACAGCATGCATCCTCCGCACATCTCTGAAAATGGAATTGAACTGGAATTTAATGTAAGACCCGGGGGGGGGGTCAGGAAAAAGTTGCGTTATTTTCTTCTGAATGGAATATCTGTGCCGTTTGATCCTACCCACAATAGACATGAGAAGGACTGGAGGATGAAGGACATGAAAGGCTACCTTTTCTCACGTTGCGTCACGTTGGCTGGGATGAGACTCAGATACAGGATGTGCACGGTGTGTTACAATAAAATAAGCCTTGCACTCGTTACAGTTTGCTTCCAAGGTGGTGTAGGCTGTTGTGATTCTGTTTGATGTCGATCCATCTATCATGTCCACATGTGCAGCTTCACTGTGCATAGCTCCTGTGGATGTGTGTGTACTGTAGTGTGTGTGTGTACTGTAGTGTGTGTATTAGGGCTGCTCAATTAATCGTATTTTAATCGCGATTACGATTATGGCTTGCAACGATTACGAAAACAACGTAATCGAAATAAAACGATATTTTTTTAAGTTCAGGGTAATCAACTGTTAAAAACAAACTGTTCAAAAAAAATTCTCCAATAAATGGATGTTTTCAAAGTCAATGAATAATCGCATTTAATAATCGGAATTACAATTATTGACCCAGATAATCCAGATTATGATTTTTGCCATAATCGAGCAGTGTGTGTATAATATCCCTTGGTGATAAAGGGTCTTCTTCTCCTTCTTTGTTTTGTTGTTCTTCCCTCTATGTTAACAGGTCGGCTTCTCACTTTTTAATACGCTTTTCTCGCCATTGCAGTACATAGTAATTATATTATAGGTAAATTAGACTTTAATAGATTATTCGTATACATACATTGGTTGCTAACTCTTCGTTCGTGGGTGGGTAAAAAAAGCCTGCATTGTCACACTTTATTTTTTACTACTAACAATGTGGAATAGTGTTTTTAATAGAGAGGACAGATAAGGTTGTCACGGTACCTAGAGACTATTGTGACATTGGGATCCAAAGGGAAAAAAGAGCTGCCAAAACAGAGGCGCTGAAGTGAACCACGGTTGTGTAATATCTGTCTGTCAGTCTGTCACATTCGCTAAGCGGAGACCTCTCCTCCCCACGGAGCGCTGCCACTCACCAACACAACTGGTCTGTCTTTTACAGGAGACCTTTGATCCCGAGGTCCTTTTCAATCTGTTCCTGCCACCCATCATCTTCCACGGAGCTTACACCCTTAATCAGGTGAGACTGCTGTCCTGACATGCCTCCGAGGAGGAGAGGAGACGCCTTCAAAGGACTGTAACTCTGTGAGGAGGCTCCATCAGAGGGAGAAATATCATGTGATGTGTGTGACATGGACACAAATGCATGTATATACTTCATTTTACACATCTGGATGTTTTACCGAGAGTTTTGGAGATAACGGGCGTAAGATGTCGTCTATATATAATATACAACGCACTCGACTTGTGATGCTCAAACCGGCCCTATTGTACTTTTTGGGGGTTTTCCCTTTCCAGTAGTTATCTAGGTTTTTGTGCATAAGTATATAAATATACACTTTAAGTCACTGTGTTGGATATTGTTGAGCCGTGTGTATTTGTTGTTACTAATTGGTGTTCATTTTTCTTTTTCTCCAGAAACGATTAATTGGGAATCTTGGATCTATTCTGACCTTTGCGTTTTTGGGAACCGTAATCAGCTGTTTCACCATAGGGTAAGCATTTATTTTTAAATAACACACACAAGGTTAGTAGTAGCCAGTGGCGGCGCCAGAGTATTTTTGTTGGGTAACCTCTGGTAGGGCTAACCCATACAGTGGTGGGGCTCAAGTCTGTATTTGCAATGTAATTACGTACACGCTACATCGCCCCCCTTGACAGTGAAAGCCACGCGTGAGGTTTAGATTATTTCCCTGTCTCAATCAAAATGGAACTGTATGAAATAAAACGGCACATTTGTCTTGTAGTGAATAAAAAGCGATCACTGTGAACGTGACGTATGATAGTACACGTTGAAGATCCAAAGGGGATACTGAATGACGGTTCCACTGATCTCAATCAGTAAGGCATGACGCAGACCCAACGTTTCGTTGCTCTGATTGGCTGTAGGTCTATTCAAATTGCATTCGGAGGCATTTTGATCTGACCGCGGCCGCGCTGATATTATAACGCCAGAGAATTTCCACACCTTTAGTGAATAAAACTCCCCCACTACTTGGACTATTCCTTGGTCCCCTCTTCTAGCATAACCCCGAATGGTCTCAACCATAACGCATCAGTAACGTGCACTTGTTGTTACAGCAGGATCAGTTTGTGTGTTGTGGACACAACCCGTATATTTTTGCAATCTGTGTTCTCAACATTTAGCTTATTATTTAATTGATTTAGCTTACTTTAACATCATGTTTCATGGTGGGGCTAAGCCCTTTCTTGGTGTGGCTGTAGCCTACCCCAGCCATAGCCTGGCACCGCCACTGGGGTGCACAGATGAAAGAGATAGTGGGTACTTGCTTTTCACATCGTTCCACTGTGCATAATCTAAATTAATTGGCTCATAACAGCATACACTTTAATAAAATATAAGACTTTCTGGCATAAATCAATTTACGTCCATGGAGTAATTTCACTTGCAGTCTCTGTAAGCACAGGGATTTAACATTTATCAAGATGTACGCAGGCATCTAGTGTCAAACATATTAGAAACTACCATCTGTGAGTCTAGAAATTCTAATAACACGCACATAACGCTGTATAAGTGTTCATTTTTGTATCATATTATAGTTAAAATGCTCACTTGCAGGTGCACAAAAACATAGATACACAAAAAACAATGTATTTTACTCAGAAGAAAGCTGGTGCAAAGATTTTATGGATATCTCTTGGTAGATGTGTTATCACGTCCGCAATTACCTCAAACTGTTTGCAGCTGTGAGGAGCTTCTCTCGCTGCAATGCATTGTGGTAAAATGGGCTTTTGTTACAGTAGGAAATGAACAGGTGTGAGTAATCACGTTAATTACTGCTCTGTTTGAAGCTGTCAATGAGATCTTTCAGGGGGTCCGCGGGGTCTTAACAAGTATTAAAAGTTGATAAATCAATTTAGCGAAAAGTAAGGCTATTAAAAACAGTATTTTCCAAGGTTTTACATTTTGTAGCTTGTTTTCAATAAGTATATAAATGGTCCAAAGAGGTTGTATTCTACAGTCTGCCTGAATGTAATCATGGCGTAGGTGTGTAGTGTGATTCTGTGTAGTTTATTGATGGCATCCCGTTGGATCTGACGTCATCTGAACAAGACATCGCGCGCTCACTGCTTGATAGCGCGCGGAGGTCCGTTTACGCCGGTTGCTAAACAACATCGTTATGGGGAAATGCAAGTCTGCGTCCAAATGGTTGGAAGATAAGGAGGAAGGACAATCAATACTGTATATAGTCAATGGGAGGTAAAGTGTGTCGCCAAGGTAACCGGTTAAAACTCAAAGTGGAGATGAGGTCTTAAAATGTATGGAAAGGGTCTTAAAAAAGGTCTTAAAAGGTTTTACATTTGACTTCAGGATTCCTGCATATCCCTGTCTTTAAGGTTTACTAATGACAATGGTGCTTTCTTTCGGACTATACGTCAGAATACTGAATGAATGGCTCTGCAGAGTGAGTTAAGAGCATGGTAAACTGATGAAAACATGCTCAGACTTTGTATGGAAATGGGTTGCTATTCTAGCCTCTCACCGCCAGATGGCGCTGTCAGTCTTTGGAGGAAATGAAGCTCTTTGGTGTCTTTCTCCATACCTGGAAAAACCAGTTATAATACACACAATTTGCTGTAAACACAGAGACTGTAAACAAAAAAACACTTTGTGGATCCTTTGTCAAAAATATTGAATTGCCGTTGATTTTATTAAAAACCTTCCAAAGGATTATACATTACATTTTTGAGATTTCATATAAAAACGGTAGCCTATAGTTCAACTACAGCAATATACAGTTCACTCCAGTTTATTACTGTCGGTACACCTGTATAATCCAACGCAATACAGTGCAATTCCACTGCTATGAAGTCAACTTTTATAGATTCAATGTTATTGTCATCACACACAGTACAACATGCAGCTTGCATCTAACCAGACAGCGCATGAGGTTACCGTTTAATACAGTATCACAGTTGAATGCAAATGTGAGGCAAGCAGGGGCGCTCCTTGCGAACAGCCAATGCAGGCAACTGCTTGGGGCCCCGGACCAGAAGGGGGCCCCCAAAGAAGGTAGATTAAGAAGGTCCACAGCAACGACAACATGAAACACCCTTTAATTTACTGCAACGACATGTCGGGAAACCCCCTCAAGGCACCCCATGCATAGCGCACCGTAAAATGCTTCTCATCTTAAGTTTTGTTGCCTTGCTGTCGGCTGTGCGTGGTGATGAAAAGTTGGTTCGAGGGGCCCCCAGTGAATGTTTGCCTAGGGCCCCCACCGACTCTAGGATCGCCACTGGAGGCAAGATGCAGACTATTTTGTATAAATGGGAAACTAATATTAACAGCTTTTGCCTGCAGGTGCAGTTTAGAGCATGGATAAAGTGCAGGGCTTAGGCATATATAAATTGTAACAAATATGAAATACAGATAAGTGTATTTGATATATTTCCCACATGTAATATCAATATTTACTCATATTCTGACCCTCTTTAAAGCTACTACCTAGTACTACAATATTTCCACATTTCCTTTGTTTACAGATGTTACGTCCATGAGAAAAGGATCATACCCTCTAGATGTTATAGCCTCAGGCACGCCTTATTCATTTAATTTTTTTTACAAATTCTCCCCTCTAACTCCCTTGGGAAGCAGGGCACGGTTTGACATGTTGGGTCACGTGCACATTCTTTGATGCTAAAACACCGGGCCTGACCAATCAGGGGGCTTGTTAGAGAGTCTGCTATGTCTCCTGGGGAAAGAGAGAGAGTCTCAGGGGAGCCTTACTGACTCAACTGACACAGTAAATCCACTTCCTGTCTATCTCTGTCTGTGTGACACACACACACACACACACACACACACACACACACACACACACACGTACACACACACACGTACACACACACACACACACACACACACACACACACACACGTACACACACGTCATTAGCATAACTTCAAATAACTCGGTAAAGATACATGAATTAAAACGGATTAGCTGCGCGACCTTAGGGCAGTCTTTTAAATCCCAGCCATGGGGACAGGTCATGTGCGGTCACCATGGTAACATAATTATGCCAATGGTTAGAGAGTTGGTGTACTGACATTATGGCATGCTTCAATCTAAGAAGATTCGTTCATGTGTTCTGTTAGAATTACTAGTTAGTTAGTAAAAATGTGTTTCTGAGTATGAACATGTAAGTAACCTGATTCCTTTCTTTTGGCAAAAGATCTCTTATTTGTTTTAATGTGACAGTAATATGATCTCTTTTTATGTACCTGTAACCAGTAAAGGGCTGGAAAGCAGAATGGAAAGTTGTTGCTCAAAGTCACACACTCATATTTCCGTTGTCCTTTTATTATTATTAATAATAGTGACATCAAAGGATGAAGATTGATAGGTGCTGCGGTGTCTTCAAAAGAGAGTATTTGTCGTTTGTCTTTGCATTATGCAGGTGGGTTTAAAGGCCGCATGTAGATCCATACACACACACTGTATACTGGTAAACATGGTTCAGTTAAAGGTCCCCTATTATACTGTTGTTCATCAATATATCACAGGTCTCAGATATATACAGAGCCTGTCTCTGATTGGCTCAAAACACCAGACAGATCACTGCAGCATTACCCATAATCCCCTGTTTCAGCCCTGTTTCCAAAGTGCTGATTCTCTGTCTGTTACTTGAAAATAAGGAGCCCCTCCCCACGCCCCTCTGAGAGACATTTGGTTACAAAGAACTCAATGGTGCTCTAGAGGAGATTCAGGTGATAAGGGGGGGGGGGGGGGGGGGGGGTTACCTTGGTTGCTGATTGGCTAATGGTGACACAAGACAAAACATCGTTATGACATCATAAAGTGGCCAAAATCTGATCAGCTGATTTTCAGACAGGTTTTTATAGAAATGGATCAAAAAGAGAGAGAATCTTTCAGAATCTCTTTCCACAAGTGGATTTTGCATAATAGGTGACCTTTAAAGCAGGGGAACTTGTGCTAAGCAGCTGCTGCCAACTCACCTGCTGGTAGCATCTGGCCCTTATTACCCACACTGCCCTGGGGGAAGCCCTGCTGTGGTTAGAGGGAAGACTGATATACTGACCTCATTATCTGTCCTTCTGTCCTCCATCACAGGTCCTGCGTCTACGGCTTCACCAGACTGATGGTGCTGATGGGCCGAGCAGCTGATGGAGACTTCCTCCTCACTGACTGCCTCCTGTTTGGTGCCATTGTCTCTGCAACTGACCCAGGTAGCACAAAGAAACATACACCTCTTAAACAGAGAGGGCAAAAGTACACACATCCTTTACTCAAGTAGAAGTACAGATACTTGTGTTTAAAAATACTCTGGTGAAAGTAGAAGTACTGACTAAACTTCTTTACTCAAGTGAAAGTAAAGAGGCTTTGAAATGTACTTCAGTAGAAAGTACCCATAACTAGCAGCTGTTTTAAAGAGTACCTGACCTCCCTTTATATTAATAGAACAATAATGTCATTGTTAGCTAATGAATGTTTCCATGCTGAACAACGGCAACATGACAACGTTTCCATTGGTCCCTCTTCTTTAGAGAAGACCAGGAAATGATGGATACACGGATCGTGTTCAAATCAATAGGCACGCAATGACTCTAAAGAATAATGATCACGCATCAAACACACATTCAGACTAAAGGAACCAGCTGTTTGGGAAATGAGAGAAGTAGAAAGTACAAGTATTTGAGTTCAACATGTAAGAAGTAGAAAGTACAGGTATTTGAGTTCAACATGTAAGAAGTAGAAAGTACAGGTATTTGAGTTCAAAATGTAAGAAGTAGAAAGTACAGGTATTAGTGTTCAACATGTAAGAAGTAGAAAGTACAGGTATTTGTGTTCAACATGTAAGAAGTAGAAAGTACAGGTATTTGTGTTCAACATGTAAGAAGTAGAAAGTTCAGGTATTTGAGTTCAACATGTAAGAAGTAGAAAGTACAGGTATTTGGGTTCAACATGTGAGAAGTAGAAAGTACAGGTATTTGAGTTCAACATGTAAGAAGTAGAAAGTACAGGTATTTGAGTTCAACATGTAAGAAGTAGAAAGTACAGGTATTTGCGTTCAACATGTAAGAAGTAGAAAGTACAGGTATTTGAGTTCAACATGTAAGAAGTAGAAAGTACAGGTATTTGAGTTCAACATGTAAGAAGTAGAAAGTTCAGGTATTTGAGTTCAACATGTAAGAAGTAGAAAGTACAGGTATTTGAGTTCAACATGTAAGAAGTAGAAAGTACAGGTATTTGAGTTCAACATGTAAGAAGTAGAAAGTTCAGGTATTTGAGTTCAACATGTAAGAAGTAGAAAGTTCAGGTATTTGAGTTCAACATGTGAGAAGTAGAAAGTACAGGTATTTGAGTTCAACATGTAAGAAGTAGAAAGTACAGGTATTTGTGTTCAACATGTAAGAAGTAGAAAGTACAGGTATTTGTGTTCAACATGTAAGAAGTAGAAAGTACAGGTATTTGAGTTCAAAATGTAAGAAGTAGAAAGTACAGGTATTAGTGTTCAACATGTAAGAAGTAGAAAGTACAGGTATTTGTGTTCAACATGTAAGAAGTAGAAAGTACAGGTATTTGTGTTCAACATGTAAAAAGTAGAAAGTACAGGTATTTGTGTTCAACATGTAAAAAGTAGAAAGTACAGGTATTTGAGTTCAACATGTAAGAAGTAGAAAGTACAGGTATTTGAGTTCAACATGTAAGAAGTAGAAAGTACAGGTATTTGAGTTCAAAATGAGAGAAGTAGAAAGTACAGGTATTTGAGTTCAACATGTAAGAAGTAGAAAGTACAGGTATTTGAGTTCAACATGTAAGAAGTAGAAAGTACAGGTATTTGAGTTCAACATGTAAGAAGTAGAAAGTACAGGTATTTGAGTTCAAAATGAGAGAAGTAGAAAGTACAGGTATTTGTGTTCAACATGTAAGAAGTAGAAAGTACAGGTATTTGTGTTCAACATGTAAGAAGTAGAAAGTACAGGTATTTGTGTTCAACATGTAAGAAGTAGAAAGTAAAAAGTCGTCAGAAAAATATGTAGTGGAGTAAAGTACTGACACCAGGTACAGTAACAAAGTATTTGTACTCCACTACTTCCCACCTCTGCTCTTAAACTTAGACTTTACTTTATAACCCGAGTTAAAAAGCCCTTCTCAGGAATGTTTGGCACTTATATAAAAGACACATCACAGTGATTTGCCTTAGGTAAACACATGCAAATGAGTTGGAGAGGATAGACCACGTCAAAGGAATATCAAAGACGCCTTGTGGAGATCTGCAGTTTCATGTGTTTTGATTTCATACTGCGGATTCAGACACTTCTCTGCCAAACAACATGATGATGATCAGATAAAACGTTGGAAAACGTAGAAACTGTCTCATTCACATCTATTTGTTTACCGTGTTTTCGTATTGCATACATGCAGTGTGTGGGTTTGAGGTTATCCACATAAAAGTAATATTTAAAGAGTACCTATTATGGTTTTTACCCTTCCCTGTAGTAATATAGGTTTTTGTGCATGTAAATGGGCTGCAAAGGCTAAAATCAAAAAGTTCCAGAACCTAGTGATATCAATAGGCGCTTTCACACTAAGTACTTTGCCGTACTTAGTTCAATCAGGAGAGACAGTTTTGATGTAAGAGTACATATTTATTGCCAGAAATACACATGAATGTAAAGGAGTTTTGGCGATTAGGCCCCGTTGTGCAGGAATATCATTCGGGAAGGGAGAACCGATCCGATGAAATCCCCCGGGGTCTAGACACTGGTAGTGGTGAATGGATAGCTGGGGTCGGTCTGAAGAGGAGTGGCTTAGCTTGACCCTGGATTCAGATGGACGGGAGGTGAAGAGGGGTGGAGGAGGGTTGCGCCGATTCACCTGGAATGAGAGCTGTCAGAGGGGAGAGCAGATTTAAAAGGTTTAGCGGAGCGCTATGATAGGCTTGTGAGAATAGAGCGAAGTGATTGGTTAAGCTGGGGAGTGATGCCCCCGATCACTTATTGAGAGGAGAGAGAGTAGTAACATGGAAATAGTGAATGAATGAGTAAAGAAGGTCTTCCTGGTTGAACTTGCGCTGAGCTTCATTTCATCAGAACTCTTTAGTTCTGATGAAATGAAGAGCAGATCGCGTTCACACCGGAATAAGTCCCTGAGGGAGGATTAGGCAAATGGAGCCGCTGACGTCACTTCTTCTGCTTTGGGTTTACTGGCAGGCCGCAAACCACTTCACGGCGTATACTGCCACCCAAAGTGCCCGGAGTTGGGGACTGGCTTCAGTAGAAGCTGCTGGGACTCCCAGCAGCTTCTACTGAAGCCTTCCGAGTAAATCGCCAGAACGCCGACACCTCCTCATCTCCACCGCTCCCATGTTTTCTTTTGTGTTGCCATAAGTTAGTCTCTCTCCGTTGGTGCGCTGGGCCAGACCCGGCGTCATGGGCGGGCCCCATGGGGCCGGGCCCGCCCATCCAGGATTTGGGCCCGCTGTTTTAATCAGTGCTGAATACAACATTTCAATTGTTTTATTATTATGTTTATTGTTGTTATTTGTAGAGCTTTGTCCTAATATTTATTTTAGTTTTAAACTATGTTGAAAGATTAGTTTAATATCATTTTTTTATTTTGCTAAGAAATTCTGAATGAAATTCTGAATGAAAGGCTGCGCGCGAGGCTGGTTTTTCGCTGGGTTGAGTCGTGTGGGGTCTTGAGTGAAATGCGGCACAGCAGCCTGTCAGTTTACTCTTGCTAGGTTAGTTTGGCTATTATCATTTATATTTATCTGCAACAATGGATATCAGGAAGTGGTTCATGAAAGGAATATGGCAACTCAGCGCCAGATGCTGGCACATTAGAAGACATCAGTTACGTTACCAACGAGCTAGCAAGCCAGCCAGGGACAAGGGAGGCTGGCAATCAATTATATTTTGAAGAGAAATTGACTCTCAAGACGGCTCTCTCACAAACTCCGGCTCTGTGCGCAAGCAGACCGCTGCACACGCTCTCTGCCTCGCTCAATATATCTCTCTCTCTCCCTTTCTCTCCATGGCTCAACCTCACTCCACCTCTCCACCCTGTGTGCGCTCCTCAGGTTTGCCTGCGATCTTGCCCAAGTTGGCACAGCGTTACAAATGTGCCACAAAACCAACCAATGGATGTAGCCTATAATAAGACCGTCAACAGCCTTATGGCAACCTAAAATCTATGACCTAAAACCCCTCTGTTTCCGTAGCAACAATTCACGAGCGCCTCCCTCACCCCCAGGAGAGGACTCTTTAAAGTAGAGACACTACATACTGATATACACCTGAACATCAGCAGGAGAGGACTCTTTAAAGTAGAGACACTAAATACTGATATACACCTGAACATCAGCAGGAGAGGACTCTTTAAAGTAGAGACACTACATACTGATATACACCTGAACATCAGCAGGAGAGGACTCTTTAAAGTAGAGACACTACATACTGATATACACCTGAACATCAGCAGGAGAGGACTCTTTAAAGTAGAGACACTACATACTGATATACACCTGAACATCAGCAGGAGAGGACTCTTTAAAGTAGAGACACTAAATACTGATATACAACCTGAACATCAGCAGGAGAGGACTCTTTAAAGTAGAGACACTAAATACTGATATACACCTGAACATCAGCAGGAGAGGACTCTTTAAAGTAGAGACACTAAATACTGATATACACCTGAACATCAGCAGGAGAGGACTCTTTAAGTAGAGACACTACATACTGATATACACCTGAACATCAGCAGGAGAGGACTCTTTAAAGTAGAGACACTACATACTGATATACACCTGAACATCAGCAGGAGAGGACTCTTTAAAGTAGAGACACTAAATACTGATATACACCTGAACATCAGCAGGAGAGGACTCTTTAAAGTAGAGACACTACATACTGATATACACCTGAACATCAGCAGGAGAGGACTCTTTAAAGTAGAGACACTAAATACTGATATACACCTGAACATCAGCAGGAGAGCACTCTTTAAAGTAGAGACACTACATACTGATATACACCTGAACATCAGCAGGAGAGGACTCTTTAAAGTAGAGACACTACATACTGATATACACCTGAACATCAGCAGGAGAGGACTCTTTAAAGTAGAGACACTAAATACTGATATACACCTGAACATCAGCAGGAGAGGACTCTTTAAAGTAGAGACACTACATACTGATATACACCTGAACACCAGCAGGAGAGGACTCTTTAAAGTAGAGACACTACATACTGATATACACCTGCACATCAGCAGGAGAGGACTCTTTAAAGTAGAGGACACTAAATACTGATATACACCTGAACATCAGCAGGAGAGGACTCTTTAAAGTAGAGACACTACATACTGATATACACCTGAACATCAGCAGGAGAGGACTCTTTAAAGTAGAGACACTACATACTGATATACACCTGAACATCAGCAGGAGAGGACTCTTTAAAGTAGAGACACTACATACTGATATACACCTGAACACCAGCAGGAGAGGACTCTTTAAAGTAGAGACACTACATACTGATATACACTTGAACACCAGCAGGAGATGACTCTTTAAAGTAGAGACACTACATACTGATATACACCTGAACATCAGCAGGAGAGGACTCTTTAAAGTAGAGACACTACATACTGATATACACCTGAACATCAGCAGGAGAGGACTCTTTAAAGTAGAGACACTAAATACTGATATACACCTTAACATCAGCAGGAGAGGACTCTTTAAAGTAGAGACACTAAATACTGATATACACCTGAACATCAGCAGGAGAGGACTCTTTAAAGTAGAGACACTACATACTGATATACACCTGAACACCAGCAGGAGAGGACTCTTTAAAGTAGAGACACTACATACTGATATACACCTGAACATCAGCAGGAGAGGACTCTTTAAAGTAGAGACACTACATGTAAGGGAAACTTCTGTGTAGCAATGCAGTGGGAGTCACCGACTCATGAAGGAGACACGGGAAGAGCAGGAGCTTTGATGTCAAACACTGATGGTTTATTTGGAGCTTCGGCCGGAGGATTCACATCACAAGTCACAGCAGCCACGATCTGACTGCACGGTAGAGTTGCCACGTCAATTCTGGAGCGCCTCTCTCTCGTCAGCCCATTTAACTGGTTTCACAGAGAGCAATCAACATATTTGAGAAGATAGCCTAAACAGTTGGGAACACTGAGTTACTTGTGTCTGACACTTATGGCCTCGAAGATTTCACACCTTGGAGTCCACAAACACAGAGAAGGAAGTGTCCCAGTGTACCCACAACAATAAACCATCTGTGACCTAGTGTTGCCCGGTCATAGAATGGGAACAACAACATCATGGCTGAAGCAGCCTATCTCCTTAAAGGAGATAACAGACGTCAGGGTTGGTCATGCACGTCATATCGAGGAGTCTAGGACAATTATTTCCCTAACAACTTGTGCATACATGCACGGTTGTGGCACGACCACCAAAACAGAAACATATGGACATAGGCCACCATATAAAAAGTGTGCACATGTATTTAGTATCCTATCCATGTGAACATGTTTTAGGTGGGGGTGGACCTAACCTCCTCTAGGAGGGTCTGGGGGCATGCTCCCCCGGGAAGATTATTTTTTAAATATTGAAGTTAAAAGCATCAATCTGGTGCACTTTGAGAGCTAAATGACGAGATCTATGGATACATCTCTCAGCATCCATGAAACAGAACTGTACACAGATTTACTTTTTCTTTATGGATATTTTACTAATCACTCCCCTTTTAAACTGTATTCTTGTGTTACTGTCCTATAGTATTTCATACCCGTTTTTCATTTATTCTCTTATTTTTTTAATAACTATAATGATCATATAAAGGTGTTCCTCGCAAATACTTGTTTACATAAATGGTGACCAAACCGTTTGAGACCCACTGAGATAACCTACACTAAAGTGAACTATCTAAACACTGAGAGTCCTTACCTCTGGCTGAGGTTATACGATCCTCCCAGTCTGACAGGAGAGGACTCTCCTCCACCTTGGTGTAGAAACAGCTCTTTATACCCTTTAGCATAGCTAGCTAACCAGATGCTAACAACATTCCACGTTACCGCTCGCGCACTCACAAAATGCGCTCGTGCCACACAGAGCCGAGCTTGAATGAAACACAGAGACCCAGAAGTAGGCTACTTGTACTGTATATCATATTATTTTCGATGGCTTTACTGTATAATCAGTTTAACAGATCGCCACTGGGCTTTCATCTAAACACTCAGCCACGTAATGATAACAAAACAAAAGTCGGGGGTCATTGGTCAAGCAACACACCAATCAGAGAGCAGCAGTGAGCACACCTCAGGCTGTGTTTTATATTTGTATTCTTTATTTCTGATGTATTTCACACAAACAACCTTTAGTGGAAACGTTTTCACTTATGATTAAAAAAAACCCGGCAAAGTGGTAAGGCTTGCCCACCCTGCGTTGGGGGGGCACAGTGACTCATTTGGGGGGGCATGGCCAAAGAATGACCCCCCATGACGCCGACCCTGCTACATACTGATATACACCTGAACATCAGCAGGAGAGGACTCTTTAAAGTAGAGACACTACATACTGATATACACCTGAACATCAGCAGGAGAGGACTCTTTAAAGTAGAGACACTACTTACTGATATACACCTGAACATCAGCAGGAGAGGACTCTTTAAAGTAGAGACACTACATACTGATATACACCTGAACATCAGCAGGAGATGACTCTTTAAAGTAGAGACACTACATACTGATATACACCTGAACATCAGCAGGAGAGGACTCTTTAAAGTAGAGACACTACATACTGATATACACCTGAACATCAGCAGGAGAGGACTCTTTAAAGTAGAGACACTACATACTGATATACACCTGAACATCAGCAGGAGAGGACTCTTTAAAGTAGAGACGCTACATACTGATATACACCTGAACATCAGCAGGAGAGGACTCTTTTAAGTAGAGACACTACATACTGATATACACCTGAAGATCAGCAGGAGAGGACTCTTTTAAGTAGAGACACTACATACTGATATACACCTGAAAATGTGCAGAATATGTCCTCTTTAAAATGTTATGTCAACCCTTTACTCATAAAACTCCCCACTCTGCTCACGCCATCCTTGTCTTGTCACGGTAATATGTAACAAAGATTGATAGCTGAGTCTAAATGCATGATCAAAGTCACAAACCTCTCAGTCTGAATCACTGCTTTGAACTACGAGGAACCGCAATTGATTCCGTGTTCTTCAAGAGCATTCAAGTGGGATGTCATAAGGCAGCGCTGATGTTAATGTCTTCATTTGGTGATGAATTATTTATACCAATAAGTGGTTGATCTGAGTGAGTGACAAAGAGGAGATGTAGATTATGATGCAGCTGTCGTTCTGGGTGACGTGATTGTCCCATGCCACGCTCCTCACTTTGATTACAATCACAACACAATGCATCTCTAACCCTGGACACCAAGGCCTCGTGACTTTCACCGTCTCACAATGTCCGAATATAGCGCTGGCTTTCTGATTTCCTGAAAGACGGTCATTAAAATGTCCCTGTCTTCTCTGCCTGGCACATTTGCATTAAAAGGACCAAAAGATATTCCTTAAAACAAGGCACAAACGCATAGATCTTGGTTTTAAACTATGCAGTGTGTATGTGGTTCTCATTCAGGAGCCAATGCCAATACAGTTTGTCATTTTTTGCTATTTATTTACCGACTGATCGAGTGACATGTGGTCGAGGAAAATGTGTGTGATGTTTTATGACTTTTTCAGTCATATATATATCCTTTATTTAACCAGGTAAAAGTCTCATTGAGATTCAAATCTGATTTTCAAGAGCGACCCGCATGCCAATAGGGCAGCATGAACAAAGCTCCAACAGCTGTAAAACACAAATGAAACGGCACAGTCAATATGCAAATAAAATAAACCATTATATCCACTATGTGTAATATGTCATGTAAAGCGCTTTGAGCACTTGAAAAAGCACTCGTTATTATAATTATATAACGTAAAAAAACTGGCATAATTTAAAAAACGACTTCAATTATGGGATATACGAGCAATCATATCGATCGATGGATTCTTGTTCTGTCCTTTAAGATGGACTTGAACTCCCCCAAAGTGATCAAATCTGAGAGTTTCAGCTCCTTCTGTAGTCAAAGTCAACCTCAAAATATGTTTGTACTCACAGAAAGATCGAAATACTATTTCCCACGGTCCCGAGGTATACAAAAACTCACACATTAAAATGCAAGAACACTCAATAATTTACAAAAAAAAACACAAAATAACCGTTTACTTCAAGTAAGCAGGATATATATAAAAAGGATGATGTGCAAAGTAGGGATGGGAATTTGAAAGCAAATGTATATTCGAATATTCGAGCCCCAAAAAAACTGATTAACCGAAATGTATATCCTATAAAAAAATAAAAATAAATGTGGGAAAAATGTTTACAAACAAAAAACAGAATTTTAAATATTATTAAAAAAATAAATACATGTTCAAATAATTATAAAAACCAAGTCGAATTCGTCAAATGTATTGAACTGGTGATCACAGTTTGAACAGTTGACAGCTATAATAAGCCTAAAGCTTTCATGCTTAAAACATAACTTGGTTTTTAAATGAAAGAGGGATCAAACACAAACAACATAACGGGTTAGGGTAACGTAACCCGTGACAACAGAGATCAACCTATAACAGGGCCTTCGCACAGAATGCAGCTATTCAATACTCATTCTTCTTTAAGAATATGAGCATGTCTACTCAGGGGAGAGGCGGGTGCAGAGGCGATTCACAACCAGGCCAGCTGTAGAGAAGACCTTCTCAGCTGGAATCTGGGCATAAGATGAGGCTTGAGTCTGCGTGATCTGCGAGTAGGGAGGGGCAGCAGCCGTATCATTAGCTAGAACTAGCTAGATCTGATGGATTTGGACATAAACGCGAGTGAAGTATAACCGGACGCGATAGAGAGAGATCAGCACCTGCAGCTCTGCCCGCTGTGAGGGGCCGGTGAGCGGAGCAAAACACACCTTTAGACCTAACACACTTAGCTATGGCACTGTCGTATACATTGAATTATTCCATTTGATAATATGTAATTAACTTAGGCACCCCACCCAAAAGAACTTAAAACAAATTACAATAAAAATATTCATAACTCATATTCGAATACCTGAATAATTTCGAATATTCGATTAATCGTTCCCATCCCTAGTGCATAGTGCAAAAGGTTCATCATCGTCTTCTGTATATTATTCCAAGCAGAACAGTGGGTGAATTTGGTCTTGACGAATACGACTTTTTCCCCCTGATGTCATAACCTCTCGTGTGACGATGACTCATTGTGTCACTTACGGACTGAAATGATGGAGATCTCGAGAACGCAGGCTGGCAGCCAGGCTTTGTGTGAAACTGGAGCCCAATAATTGTGCCACTTTGCCTGCACTGGAAGATGCAATATTACAGAGGTATTTGATGGGCTGGATTCTCAATGCAGCCATAATGAATCCATGGAAATTCCTCTGAGAGTAGCAAAAGCATGGCATACTGTATGTTGCCTTTGCTTTATTCATTTGGATGCTAATTTAGGGCTGCAGATGTTGACACTGTACTATAGTGTTCCTGGAGATTTGAAAGAACTATGGAGTAAACATTTTTAAAATTGCAGATTACAAATGGTGTTATTTTTAACGGAGGCGATAAGATTCATATTTTTAGAGTCAATATGTGTTTATATGACTAATGTTTCTTATTTTGAAACTAGATTGTAAGCAGGGTAGACTATTACTTTAAGCTGAATTGACACAATATGTGAGCTCGATTTTCTACTTTTCTCAATTTCGTATTTATGTAACGCCTCTTTGAGCACTTTTAAAAGCACTTGATAAATACAATTTATTTGCATTTGATTGTTTTATTTGTTTCTATTTATTTAATAATAATTATAATGAATGGATAGGTAAAAATATATATAATAAATATTAATATTTTTCCATATATTCAGACATTTTCTAGTAATTACATTACATGTCACTTGTTAGACGCTTTTATCCAAAACGACTAACATACTCAATATGCAATTTGGGGTGAAGGGTCTTGCCCAGGGACACAACGACATGCTGACTGCAGTGGGGTTTGAACCTGTGAACGCACAACCCACTGCGCCACACACCTCTGTAGTAATGCCACCAGCTGATTTAAAGGTGGAAACAGTATCTATGTTTACAACCCTTTCCAGTGTTTTCCCATTCTACCTGAGCAATTATAGATTGTATTAATAATTGTTTTGATAACAGAAGTGTGTCATTCTTATGTTGCAAAAACATCCCTAGCATCTGTTTCCGTCAGCGTGCAGCTATTGACTTTAAATTAATGGTTTTATGTAAGCCCCCCAAAGCAGCCATGAAACCTGTTCTTCTTTCAGAATAAGACACATGGTTCAGGTCACAAAGTGGAACGCCTGCTGCGCTCCATCCTCTCGCCTCAGGGATGGTTACAAAAGGTCGAGGGAAAAACCGTCGTTAACTCCTCAAAGGGAAAAGGCTTTTGGTATGTAAGAACGACCTGTTAAATATGCAGTCCTGGGCCAGGTGTCGGCAGTAACTAACGTGATTTAAAGCAAATATTTAAACTTAGTTAAACATGCACATAACTCGATTCTACCGGTACAACATCGTACACAGAACTGAGGATCATAGGGCAGCGAAGGAGTGGGAGCAGAGAGATTTAATTGGCTGAACGAAAGTGGAGAAATGTTATGTGGTGTTGTGAAATTGGTAAGATTTAAAAAAAGATAGACAGCCAAATTTGCAGTTATATCATCATGGTTGCCTGTATTTTATTTTATTTATTTATAGTACAAGTACATATAGTACAAGTAAAACACCTTAACTGTGCAACCTGTGTTGGCTTGAATACATTTCTAAGTGTTACAAAATCTCAAAAGCAATATATTGAGTAAGTTCTTAAGGTTTAATTAGCGTTTTCTCCATTTATTATTAAAAGGTACCTACAAAGAACTACTGTACGGTTCAGAGTAGAAAAGCACAGCTGGAAAATTCCTAATTATAAAGTGCTGGTTTGCTTTTAAACTGTGATAAATATCTTCACCTGCTGCAGTATTTCAACCTGTTGGTGCACTTTTCAATGCCTTAAAAATATGTCTCCTTTCTTTACGCAGCGCTGGGGAGATTATAGTAATTCCCCGTTGACCGTTAGCTACTCTCTCGGTGTTAAATCTGCCTCATTTGGTGAAATCAGAGAGCAAATCCCGTGCTCTCACTCTGACTGAGGCGGCCGCCAGCTTTTTGCCTCTGCAGCGCCGGGTAATTTGACCTAATAAGGCTTCCATTAGACCCTTTTGTATTATGTCTGAAATAATTGTCTACTCTCTTCCACCTTATGGTGTTGCTGTGGAAACTGATGAACACTTGACAGCTGTAAGGACAGCGTAACCATGACAACGCCGCCAACCCGCGTGCATGCTTGTGTGTGTGTGTGTGTGTGTTTAGGCAGTGCTTTGTGTTATTTTTTTCTTGCAGTGACATGCTATCATCAGCAAAGCATTATGGGAGCAGGTAGATGGAACCGTCCTGGCTTTAAGGGCCTAACTTGAACCCCTTGAGATAAAGGATTGTTCCGCTCCAAAATAGGAAGTATAGTCTAAACCTTTCTTAAGACCAAAGAGCCTGATATGTCAAAACATGTCCTGAGGCTGCTCTCTTATTATCAGTCTGCTCAAATACTGCCCTCCCTGACCTGGTGTTCACTACAGACACACTCTGTATTCATATCACAGATTTCCCTGAAACTTATGCAACAGTTTTTGGTCAACAGGTGGAATAGTAATCTACCGGGTGCTGTTATTGTTTTGGATGTGATATTGTCTGGCCTTCAGAATGGCATCGCTCTGAGTCTCTGTTTTCCTATGTATCTTCATAAATATGTGTGGGTGGTGTCTTTCTCCATACCTGGCAATGTTTTCATTATATGGTAATTTTGTTTTGCTTGTTTCCCTTGTGGCAGTTACAACAAGGATTTGCGCCGGACATTTTCTTCCAATCGACTGTTTACTATATCTGTTTATCTACATCTATCCAATGTGAAACACACACACACACACACACACACACAACACACAACACACCTAGATACAACAATGCCTGTATCTTGCAGAAGGAGATACTCGCGGTGTCACCGAGTGTCGAGCTGACAGTCAGTGTCAGTATTCCTCTCGTCACTCACTGTCAACACTGAGGTGTGTGTGTGTGTGTGTGTGTGTGTGTGTGTGTGTGTGTGTGTGTGTGTGTGTGTGTGTGTGTGTGTGTGTGTGTGTGTGTGTGTGTGTGATTGTGTGTGTGTGTGTGTGTGTGTGTGTGTGTGTGTGTGTGTGTGTGTGTGTGTGTGTGTGTGTGTGTGTGTGTGTGTGTGTGTGTGTGTGTGTGTGTGTGTGTGTGGTCTAGAATAACTAAACTTACATGAAACTTCCATTGGGTTGCTTTAAAGCAGGGGTCTCCAACCTTTCTTCATCTGAGAGCTACTTTGAAAAAATGAAAGTGGCCAAGAGCTACTTGCATCACATCGCTTACATTTATTCACATAGCCCTCATCAGTTGAATTAAGCCATAGAGGTGTATGCTGAAGTGTAACTACGTAGGTTCACTCTAATAGTCATTTAAATGTTGATCAGTCTTGTTCTGTATTTAGACTTCATGACATTCATGTCAGAAAAAGCTGCTTCACAAAGGTATGTAGAACAGAACCAAATGAAGCAGTATGTTCAGTGCTGCTTGGTGAATGTTCTTAGTTTTCTGAGTCTACAAGGCTCCAGACATGTCGTGAGTTTTGCTGAGACTTCAGCTAAACATGATTTTGGAGATCTCCACAGGATTGACACTGAACAGTTCAGCCATCTTTTTCTTCTTCTTCTTCTTCTTCTTCTTCTTCTTCTTCTTCTTCTTCTTCTTCTTCTTCTTCTTCTTCTTCTTCTTCTTCTTCTTCTTCGTCTTGACATGAAATTATAAACCATAATAACTCAACTGTATAGGTCTAGCCTCGCTATATCTGTGTGTGAAATTGCTCCATCCTCAAAAACAAAAAACGAATACTTCTGCAGTCTAGCTGCAGCTTCTAGCGGTCTTCTGTTAAAAAAGGGAGTATTTACAACAGCATTATAAAAACAAAAATAGTGCATGTGGGTGCACACTCACATTCTCTGTCTTACTGTTACATAAATCCCATTAATGTATGAGATTAAGTTAGCTTCATCATCTCAATCAGTGATTAAGTGAATAATAAAGTTTCTATCGGGTCACTATCAGCCTGTCACTCATTATTTGTAGGGAGGGGGCGGGGTTTGGAGGAGAGGAGACAGTGATCGCGGGAGCTTTCCTCCTGCCTTCACAAACTTTACACAAGTATTTATCAACTGGAAATAGCAGAGGACATTCATACTCTGCAATCCAAGACTTGATTAAATCCACCAAAAACCTGACATGACGATAACGAGTGTTTTTCAAAAACACAAATCCCTCCCTGTGTGTCTGAGCCGCAGCGACACGGCCTAATTCAGAGCGGGCCATTCTGCTGTTGGTTCTGGACTGGTGTTGCTGGAGAAAGCAGACTGCTCCGTGTGTGGTGTCGCTGTGCCGCTGTCACGTCTGTTCCTTGATCTCTGCGTCACCGGCCAATTTGATATTCGTGTAATTCTAAAATTAAAAAACGTTATTGTCCAGCCGCGGCCGAAAAATCAAGAAGCAACCTTACAACGCTATAATCGATAATCGAGCGGCGAGCTACTGAAAAGCTGCCCGCGAGCTACCGACGTGTTGGAGAGCCCTGCTTTAAAGTCAAGCTTCAGTTTAAGATTCACCCTATGTAAAACATGTGATGGAGCATTACTAACCTGACTCAGATGGTTCTCCAAACCATCAAAAGCTCCATTGGAATTTAGAAGCCATTTGGAAAGGGCAGGCACTTTCAAAAATACTTGGCAGGTGATTGATCAATCTGTCTCTCACCTTCTATCATGGGCCACTTCTGATTGGTTAACAATGGCTGGTACATGCAGTGGCGTTTTCTCCCGGAGGCCAAGGGAAGCCAGGCTTCCTCTGTTTTTTCGGATTGTAGTTATAATTTAAATAAATAAATAAAAACACTTTGTTTTGTTTCGATAATTCTCCTTTACTGTGTGTTGCTGCCGGCCCGTCTCTCCCCCATTCTCATTGAGTATTTTACAAAGAGTGAAACAAACAGCGCCCCTCTAGATGTTATGGTGAAACAGTAGATTGCACTCACTGTTGTGAGAGGAGGCCAGCCGAATCTGGCTTCCTTTGGTGAAAAAAAATGGAGGGATTGACCAATCAGATGAGGCCCACGTGATGCCCCTGCCAACCTGTGATTGGTCAGGGCCATGCCAAGGGAAGCCAGCCGCCTCTAGCTTCCCTTCAGGGGCGGCTGGCGGCTGGCGATTTGATTGGACACTGCCATCCAATCAAATCACATCAACATCAGTTTTAATACTGTAACTGTCATCACCACCGTTAGAAATTATCAAGCAAATGAAGCATTATGGAGGGTGGAGATTTGGCGTACTTAATCAAACATAACTTTACTAAACTTCCGCTACAGCAGCAACTAAAAATTAAATCAGATGACAGGCCAATGCCCGCACTCGAGCTGTGTGTACACAGAGGAAAAAGGGAGATAATCGGACGTTCAATGAGGACAATTATGTCCGCACGGAGTGGCTAACTGGAAGCGCTAAACTTCAGCGTCTATTTGGCTGGCCATGTCTTCTTTTTGACAAGGATTCGTGCTTCCTGAACAATACTTGGGCAACTTCAGGATTCATCGACCTTGCCAACCTGTCACGGGCAATTGAGAGGCACGGTAAATCCAAAAATCACAGATTGTGTGATTGTTTGCATACATTAATAAGTAAAATGCTTAAATTAATAAGAAGAGAGTTTCAGCTGGAGAGTGCGTGCGGACCTGTCGGTTAGATAACAGGCGTGTGCAAGTCCTGCATCTGTGTGATACAAATGTGTGTCAAATGATACCGGGCGCTGTAATCACTCATCTGGTTACGTTATTGACCGCCCCCCGACCCAAAAAATGGGCTTCCCCTACATTTTCCCCCACGCCACGCTACTGGGTACATGTGGAGAACAGCACACTTCGCAGGCTTTGCGATTTGGTGTGCGTGTGCGTGTGCGTGTGTGTGTGTGTGTGTGTGTGGTATAGCATTACTATACTTGTGGGGACCTAAATCTGTTTACATAGTCACGTGTGGGGACTGGCTTCCCTTATGGGGACAAAATGGAGGTCCCCATGAGGGGAATCATTAATTTTAGGGTGAAGACTTGGTTAGGGTAAGGCATGTGTTGGTTATGGTTAAGGTTAGGATAAGTCTCCAGGAAATGCATGTAAGTCAATGTTGTGTGTGTGTGTGTGTGTGTGTGTGTGTGTGTGTGTGTGTGTGTGTGTGTGTGTGTGTGTGTGTGTGTGTGTGTGTGTGTGTGTGTGTGTGTGTGTGTGTGTGGTGTGTGTGTGTGTGTGTGTGTGTGTGTGTGTGTGTGTGTGTGTGTGTGTGTGTGTGTGTGTGTGTGTGTGTGTGTGTGTGTGTGTGTGTGTTCGTTCATTCATATGCTCAGCGTTTGTTTACTGTCTGGGCAGTCACAGTGGAGTTGAGCTGATACTCCTCTAAGCAGATGTTGATAGATGCAGCAGCGGCTAATAAGTTGTTTGTATTTTTCACCACAGATTTGAATCTTAAAGAGCCGGTGTGACGTATTTAGGGGGACCTATTAGCAGAAATTGAAAATAATATCCATGGTTATGTTTTGATTGGTGTACAATCACTGGGGGAGTAATGGTAAAATTGACTGTTTTCCCTTACAGTTGCCCAAAAAAAGACATCAGATTAATGTTACATATTTAGTAGCATGTACAATGTTAGTAAAAAACTAAAAATAGCATATTGTGTTTGTTGTAAGAGGGTCAGACTGCCTGAATATGCTTAATGAAAAGCAGGTTTTCCTATAAACAAAATAATTTTTGATCCTAAATATCTTGGTTTATCCTAATGACTTCTTGGCTTAATGGTTTTTAAATCAGTGGCTATTTGACTTTTTGTTGCATAGCCTTCCATTGATTTGCCACAAATCTCATATTTTTCATCAGCTTTACTGAGTGGTTGTGGTTTCCCAGCATTTAACCTCTGTACATGATTCACACCATGACATCACATAGTAGCTGAATCATCTGCAGACGTTACAGTAAATCCTGGAGGGTCCCTCCCAGTCTTGAGTGCTGATGAAACTCAGAAAAATAGCCTTTGACCTATCAAAGTCCATTCTTCTCAGGATTCAAATCAGCCTTAGGTAGATAGAGGCTAGGATACAAGTTTGAAAAATCAGTCCAACTTTGCAGCTAACGTACATTTCTAGTGATAATGTATATCATTATGTAGTGTCTCTACTTTAAAGAGTCCTCTCCTGCTGATGTTCAGGTGTATATCAGTATGTAGTGTCTCTACTTTAAAGAGTCCTCTCCTGCTGATGTTCAGGTGTATATCAGTATGTAGTGTCTCTACTTTAAAGAGTCCTCTCCTGCTGATGTTCAGGTGTATATCAGTATGTAGTGTCTCTACTTTAAAGAGTCCTCTCCTGCTGATGTTCAGGTGTATATCAGTATGTAGTGTCTCTACTTTAAAGAGTCCTCTCCTGCTGATGTTCAGGTGTATATCAGTATGTAGTGTCTCTACTTTAAAGAGTCCTCTCCTGCTGATGTTCAGGTGTATATCAGTATGTAGTGTCTCTACTTTAAAGAGTCCTCTCCTGCTGATGTTCAGGTGTATATCAGTATGTAGTGTCTCTACTTTAAAGAGTCCTCTCCTGCTGATGTTCAGGTGTATATCAGTATGTAGTATCTCTACTTTAAAGAGTCCTCTCCTGCTGATGTTCAGGTGTATATCAGTATGTAGTGTCTCTACTTTAAGAGTCCTCTCCTGCTGATGTTCAGGTGTATATCAGTATGTAGTGTCTCTACTTTAAAGAGTCCTCTCCTGCTGATGTTCAGGTGTATATCAGTATGTAGTGTCTCTACTTTAAAGAGTCCTCTCCTGCTGATGTTCAGGTGTATATCAGTATGTAGTGTCTCTACTTTAAAGAGTCCTCTCCTGCTGATGCTCAGGTGTATATCAGTATGTAGTGTCTCTACTTTAAAGAGTCCTCTCCTGCTGATGTTCAGGTGTATATCAGTATGTAGTGTCTCTACTTTAAAGAGTCCTCTCCTGCTGATGTTCAGGTGTATATCAGTATGTAGTGTCTCTACTTTAAAGAGTCCTCTCCTGCTGATGTTCAGGTGTATATCAGTAAGTAGTGTCTCTACTTTAAAGAGTCCTCTCCTGCTGATGTTCAGGTGTATATCAGTATGTAGTGTCTCTACTTTAAAGAGTCCTCTCCTGCTGATGTTCAGGTGTATATCAGTATGTAGTGTCTCTACTTTAAAGAGTCCTCTCCTGCTGATGTTCAGGTGTATATCAGTATGTAGTGTCTCTACTTTAAAGAGTCCTCTCCTGCTGATGTTCAGGTGTATATCAGTATGTAGTGTCTCTACTTTAAAGAGTCCTCTCCTGCTGATGTTCAGCTGTATATCAGTATGTAGTGTCTCTACTTTAAAGAGTCCTCTCCTGCTGATGTTCAGGTGTATATCAGTATGTAGTGTCTCTACTTTAAAGAGTCCTCTCCTGCTGATGTTCAGGTGTATATCAGTATGTAGTGTCTCTACTTTAAAGAGTCCTCTCCTGCTGATGTTCAGGTGTATATCAGTATGTAGTGTCTTTACTTTAAAGAGTCCTCTCCTGCTGATGTTCAGGTGTATATCAGTATGTAGTGTCTTTACTTTAAAGAGTCCTCTCCTGCTGATGTTCAGGTGTATATCAGTATGTAGTGTCTCTACTTTAAAGAGTCCTCTCCTGCTGATGTTCAGGTGTATATCAGTATGTAGTGTCTCTACTTTAAAGAGTCCTCTCCTGCTGATGTTCAGGTGTATATCAGTATGTAGTGTCTCTACTTTAAAGAGTCCTCTCCTGCTGATGTTCAGGTGTATATCAGTATGTAGTGTCTCTACTTTAAAGAGTCCTCTCCTGCTGATGTTCAGGTGTATATCAGTATGTAGTGTCTCTCTCTACTCATGTCTCCATGCTTTAATGTTCAAAAAGCTCAATTACAATGTGTTGGAACACACGGTCCAATGGAGGCGTTTCGGGCTCGAAAACCCCCTAAAGCTTCATAGGGCCGTCTGAGAGTCATCCAATAGTGGTGAGAAACTGAATGAAGTGTGGAGGAGTGTATTGTGCTGCTGAGCAGTAAGTGTATGTTGCATTATCTAAAGCAGGGCTGCCTGTAATTGGCTCCTTTTGGATGTTTTAACCAGCTGCAGCATCGTAGCTCCAAGCCTTCCCTTCTCCCATCAGCGCTCTCTCAAGATTCCCAGAATCCTTGTTGCTATTTCCCTCTAAGGTGAAAACTGCAGCAATGCTCTCGGCTAATAAATACACACCCCCATGTATATACACTTTTAACAAATACAGAAAACGGTAAATCTGCAGCTCTTACGATAAGGAAACTGTAACTGCCACATTTCTAATATATGAAAAAGGTCACTGCACTCGGATGATTTGCAATAAGGCTGCACGGTTAGGAAAATGGATTTTTTTAACCTATATTGCAATTGTGATGTGCTATTTAGTGTTTAATCATTCAATGATACCATACAAAGGCGGACGTTCACTTACATGTTTAGATGTTTGTGCACTTGCATGACAACCTCATCATAAATACAGAAAAAAGTAACGAGGAAATAATCAGCATTTACTGCTTTCTTTGCTGACATACATACTTTCCAGAGCTTTGTGAATTTCCTTCTGCTTGGGCTCGACAGGTCTTTCTAGGTTTAGTTACTCTGGCTGTTCAAAGTGTCAGAACCCTCTTTCTGGGGCAGTGTGTTGTTATTAAATCCCCCTGATGCTCCGGTTCGTGGCAGTAGAGGTGATAGACCGCACCACTTTTGCTGTGGGATTAGCAGAGGAGTTCATGCTGTCTTCAATAGCCGTAACTCATGTGTTTGTTTTTCTTTGTAGTTGCTGTCCTTGGCCTGTTGTCAGAGCTGCGTTTGGACCTGGATCTGCACAGCCTGCTGTTTGGAGAGAGTGTCCTGAATGATGCCGTGGCCATCGTCCTGACACAGTGAGAATGTCATTTTAGGATTTGTCTCTGCCCTCCAAGTGTGATATATTTTCTAGGATAATTGTGTGGGAGCTCAGTCAGTCTTTTGGCAATTGGTGGCAAGGGGGTGGAAGTGAGGGGGAGGAAATGGATGATGCCAGCTGTAGGGAAAGTGTGCGATTGGCAAAACCACATTAGTGCTTTCGATGCTATGCAGTGGACTGCGTAAGCGAGTTGCCCGTGGCACTGTCAGCATCTCATTAAAGTTCTCACTGACTCACTGCCAGGGAAGAGACACGCTCCCAGCTAACAGATCCGCCTGACACAGATACTGTCAAACTCGGACAAAATACAGCATGAAACCCTCAGTGAGGTCGCCACCATGCAGTCTTGCTTCCTTCATGCATTTCATTTGCTTCTCTACTTTTCCCTTTCTCCACGTTTGCACTCAAATATGTTTGTTTGTCCTGCTCACAAACATTGCAGCCATTGTCTGCTCTATTTACACATTGTTAGTGGATAAAACTATTCAAGTAGACGTTCTAACAGATGGCACGAAGGAGACAGAGAAGGGAGAAAACTCACACAGGTCCTCATTAGATTCAAGATTCAAAGGCTTTATTGTCATATGCACAGTTTCTAAAGTGTAATGAAAAGTCACAGGCTCCTACAACAATGCAACGTAAATATATATAAGACATAAAACAATAAAGCTAATTTAAAAAACAGTAACATAGTGCAAGAAGAAACAGAGTAGAATAGCAAGATTACCGTATGTTGCAAGACCAATGTGCAAGTAATGCATGAAGTAAACTATACAGTATACGTACGTCAAAAAATACAATAAGTAACATTTTGCAGGGAATGTTGTAAGTGAATAAGTAAATGCATGAGTCTATAACCATGGAAATAGAATAAGATAAACATTAAAGTCCAGGGACTGAATAGAGGTGGGAAGGAGAAGATATGTGTGCATATTGTGTTCACACAGAGCGACGCCTCACATGCACACGTCCCTCTGTGATCGGCCCAGACAGACAGGCAGGTGGAGGGAAAAGGAGGCGAGTGTGAGGATTGTTGTGTTCACACTGTGGCAGCCGTCTCTGTGTACATTGAAGTGCAGAGGAGGGACAAACGGCCACATAGGGCTGTGTTTGTTTCTGGAGTGGCGTGACCGGCCTTCATGCCGTCGCCTGTCACTCGACTGGCTGCCGGTCGCCTGGCTCCACTCACAAAGCTGGCTCTTATTAGCGAGCCACGCGGGGGCCCTGGCACTGGAATTTTAACAAGCTCCCAGAGCAGCTAAGCTTCACGCTGATGTGCCCTCTCTCTCCGAATGTCCTGCTCCAGAAAGCCCTGACCCAGACACCACTCAGCCAGGTTCACTGACATCTTGACAGAGATGGCAAAAGTACACACATCCTTTACTCAAGTAGAAGTACAGTTACTCGTGTTTAAAAATACTGTGGTGAAAGTAGAAGTACTGACTAAACTTCTTTACTCAAGTGAAAGTAAAGAGGCTTTGAAGTGTACTTCAGTAAAAAGTACCCATAACTAGCAGCTGCTTTAAAGAGTACCTGACCTCCCTTTATATTAATAGAACAATAATGTCATTGTTAGCTAATGAATGTTTCCATGCTGAACAACGGCAACATGACAACGTTTCCATTGGTCCCTCTTCTTTAGAGAAGACCAGGAAATGATGGATACACGGATCGTGTTCAAATCAATAGGCACGCAATGACTCTAAAGAATAATGATCACGCATCAAACACACATTCAGACTAAAGGAACCAGCTGTTTGGAAAATGAGAGAAGTAGAAAGTATAGGTATTTGAGTTCAACATGTGAGAAGTAGAAAGTACAGGTATTTGTGTTCAACATGTAAGAAGTAGAAAGTACAGGTATTTGAGTTCAACATGTAAGAAGTAGAAAGTACAGGTATTTGGGTTCAACATGTAAGAAGTAGAAAGTACAGGTATTTGAGTTCAACATGTAAGAAGTAGAAAAGTACAGGTATTTGAGTTCAACATGTAAGAAGTAGAAAGTACAGGTATTTGAGTTCAACATGTAAGAAGTAGAAAGTACAGGTATTTGAGTTCAACATGTAAGAAGTAGAAAGTACAGGTATTTGAGTTCAACATGTAAGAAGTAGAAAGTACAGGTATTTGTGTTCAACATGTAAGAAGTAGAAAGTACAGGTATTTGGGTTCAACATGTAAGAAGTAGAAAGTACAGGTATTTGGGTTCAACATGTAAGAAGTAGAAAGTACAGGTATTTGGGTTCAACATGTAAGAAGTAGAAAGTACAGGTATTTGGGTTCAACATGTAAGAAGTAGAAAGTACAGGTATTTGTGTTCAACATGTAAGAAGTAGAAAGTACAGGTATTTGAGTTCAAAATGTTAAAAGTAGAAAGTACAGGTATTTGTGTTCAAAATGTTAAAAGTAGAAAGTACAGGTATTTGTGTTCAAAATGTTAAAAGTAGAAAGTACAGGTATTTGTGTTCAACATGTAAGAAGTATAAAGTACAGGTATTTGTGTTCAACATGTAAGAAGTAGAAAGTACAGGTATTTGTGTTCAACATGTGAGAAGTAGAAAGTACAGGTATTTGTGTTCAACATGTAAGAAGTAGAAAGTACAGGTATTTGTGTTCAACATGTGAGAAGTAGAAAGTACAGGTATTTGTGTTCAACATGTAAGAAGTAGAAAGTACAGGTATTTGAGTTCAACATGTAAGAAGTAGAAAGTACAGGTATTTGTGTTCAACATGTGAGAAGTAGAAAGTACAGGTATTTGTGTTCAACATGTAAAAAGTAGAAAGTACAGGTATTTGTGTTCAAAATGTTAAAAGTAGAAAGTACAGGTATTTGTGTTCAACATGTAAGAAGTAGAAAGTACATGTATTTGAGTTCAACATGTAAGAAGTAGAAAGTACAGGTATTTGTGTTCAACATGTAAGAAGTAGAAGTACAGGTATTTGAGTTCAACATGTAAGAAGTAGAAAGTACAGGTATTTGTGTTCAACATGTAAGAAGTAGAAAGTACAGGTATTTGGGTTCAACATGTAAGAAGTAGAAAGTACAGGTATTTGTGTTCAACATGTAAGAAGTAGAAAGTACGGTATTTGTGTTCAACATGTAAGAAGTAGAAAGTACAGGTATTTGTGTTCAACATGTAAGAAGTAGAAAGTACAGGTATTTGTGTTCAACATGTGAGAAGTAGAAAGTACAGGTATTTGTGTTCAACATGTAAGAAGTAGAAAGTACAGGTATTTGAGTTCAACATGTGAGAAGTAGAAAGTACAGGTATTTGAGTTCAACATGTAAGAAGTAGAAAGTACAGGTATTTGTGTTCAACATGTAAGAAGTAGAAAGTACAGGTATTTGGGTTCAACATGTAAGAAGTAGAAAGTACAGGTATTTGTGTTCAACATGTAAGAAGTAGAAAGTACAGGTATTTGTGGTTCAACATGTAAGAAGTAGAAAGTACAGGTATTTGTGTTCAACATGTAAGAAGTAGAAAGTACAGGTATTTGTGTTCAACATGTAAGAAGTAGAAAGTACAGGTATTTGAGTTCAACATGTGAGAAGTAGAAAGTACAGGTATTTGAGTTCAACAAGTAAGAAGTAGAAAGTACAGGTATTTGTGTTCAAAATGTTAAAAGTAGAAAGTACAGGTATTTGTGTTCAACATGTAAGAAGTAGAAAGTACAGGTATTTGTGTTCAAAATGTTAAAAGTAGAAAGTACAGGTATTTGTGTTCAACATGTAAGAAGTAGAAAGTACAGGTATTTGAGTTCAACATGTGAGAAGTAGAAAGTACAGGTATTTGAGTTCAACATGTAAGAAGTAGAAAGTACAGGTATTTGTGTTCAAAATGTGAGAAGTAGAAAGTACAGGTATTTGTGTTCAACATGTAAGAAGTAGAAAGTACAGGTATTTGTGTTCAACATGTAAGAAGTAGAAAGTTCAGGTATTTGGGTTCAACATGTAAGAAGTAGAAAGTACAGGTATTAGTGTTCAACATGTAAGAAGTAGAAAGTACAGGTATTTGTGTTCAACATGTAAGAAGTAGAAAGTACAGGTATTTGTGTTCAACATGTAAGAAGTAGAAAGTACAGGTATTTGTGTTCAACTTGTAAGAAGTAGAAAGTACAGGTATTTGGGTTCAACATGTAAGAAGTAGAAAGTACAAGTATTTGAGTTCAACATGTAAGAAGTAGAAAGTACAGGTATTTATGTTCAACATGTAAGAAGTAGAAAGTACAGGTATTTGTGTTCAACATGTAAGAAGTAGAAAGTACAGGTATTTGAGTTCAACATGTGAGAAGTAGAAAGTACAGGTATTTGTGTTCAACATGTAAGAAGTAGAAAGTACAGGTATTTGTGTTTCAACATGTAAGAAGTAGAAGTACAGGTATTTGTGTTCAACATGTAAGAAGTAGAAAGTACAGGTATTTGTGTTCAACATGTAAGAAGTAGAAAGTACAGGTATTTGAGTTCAACATGTGAGAAGTAGAAAGTACAGGTATTTGAGTTCAACATGTAAGAAGTAGAAAGTACAGGTATTTGAGTTCAACATGTGAGAAGTAGAAAGTACAGGTATTTGAGTTCAACATGTAAGAAGTAGAAAGTAAAGGTATTTGGGTTCAACATGTGAGAAGTAGAAAGTACAGGTATTTGAGTTCAACATGTGAGAAGTAGAAAGTACAGGTATTGAGTTCAACATGTAAGAAGTAGAAAGTACAGGTATTGAGTTCAAACATGTGAGAAGTAGAAAGTTCAGGTATTTGTATTCAACATGTAAGAAGTAGAAAGTACAGGTATTTGGGTTCAACATGTGAGAAGTAGAAAGTACAGGTATTTGAGTTCAACATGTGAGAAGTAGAAAGTACAGGTATTTGAGTTCAACATGTGAGAAGTAGAAAGTACAGGTATTTGTGTTCAACATGTAAGAAGTAGAAAGTACAGGTATTTGTGTTCAACATGTAAGAAGTAGAAAGTACAGGTATTTGTGTTCAACATGTAAGAAGTAGAAAGTACAGGTATTTGAGTTCAACATGTGAGAAGTAGAAAGTACAGGTATTTGTGTTCAACATGTAAGAAGTAGAAAGTACAGGTATTTGAGTTCAACATGTGAGAAGTAGAAAGTACAGGTATTTGTGTTCAACATGTAAGAAGTAGAAAGTACAGGTATTTGTGTTCAACATGTAAGAAGTAGAAAAGTACAGGTATTTGAGTTCAACATGTGAGAAGTAGAAAGTACAGGTATTTGAGTTCAACATGTAAGAAGTAGAAAGTACAGGTATTTGAGTTCAACATGTGAGAAGTAGAAAGTACAGGTATTTGAGTTCAACATGTAAGAAGTAGAAAGTACAGGTATTTGGGTTCAACATGTGAGAAGTAGAAAGTACAGGTATTTGAGTTCAACATGTGAGAAGTAGAAAGTACAGGTATTTGAGTTCAACATGTAAGAAGTAGAAAGTACAGGTATTTGAGTTCAACATGTGAGAAGTAGAAAGTTCAGGTATTTGTATTCAACATGTAAGAAGTAGAAAGTACAGGTATTTGGGTTCAACATGTGAGAAGTAGAAAGTACAGGTATTTGAGTTCTCACATGTGAGAAGTAGAAAGTACAGGTATTTGAGTTCAACATGTGAGAAGTAGAAAGTACAGGTATTTGAGTTCAACATGTGAGAAGTAGAGAAGTACAGGTATTTGTGTTCAACATGTAAGAAAGTAGAAGAAAGTACAGGTATTTGTGTTTCAACATGTAAGAAGTAGAAAGTACAGGTATTTGTGTTCAACATGTAAGAAGTAGAAAGTACAGGTATTTGAGTTCAACATGTGAGAAGTAGACAGTAGAAAGTTACAGGTATTTGTGTTCAACATGTAAGAAGTAGAAAGTACAGGTATTTGAGTTCAACATGTGAGAAGTAGAAAGTACAGGTATTTGTGTTCAACATGTAAGAAGTAGAAAGTACAGGTATTTGTGTTCAACATGTAAGAAGTAGAAAGTACAGGTATTTGAGTTCAACATGTGAGAAGTAGAAAGTACAGGTATTTGAGTTCAACATGTAAGAAGTAGAAAGTACAGGTATTTGAGTTCAACATGTGAGAAGTAGAAAGTACAGGTATTTGAGTTCACATGTAAGAAGTAGAAAGTACAGGTATTTGGGTTCAACATGTGGAAGTAGAAAGTACAGGTATTTGAGTTCAACATGTGAGAAGTAGAAAGTACAGGTATTTGAGTTCAACATGTGAGAAGTAGAAAGTTCAGGTATTTGTATTCAACATGTAAGAAGTAGAAAGTACAGGTATTTGGGTTCAACATGTGAGAAGTAGAAAGTACAGGTATTTGAGTTCAACATGTGAGAAGTAGAAAGTACAGGTATTTGAGTTCAACATGTGAGAAGTAGAAAGTTCAGGTATTTGTATTCAAAATGTTAAAAGTATAAAGTCGTCAGAAAAATAAGTAGTGGAGTAAAGTACTGATACCAGAAAAATGTACTTAAATACAGTAACGAAGTATTTGTACCTCAGGTAACAGATACTCTCCTCAGAGGGTCACACTGACCGGAGACAAGCAGCCAGATGTAATGTGCTAACAGAACTGGAGGCTTTATTGTCACGGACGGGATAATAGATGTTCCCCTTCAGCTTGCTGAGCTCATTAGCGATAACTTGATTGATTCTTCCTCTTTTGCTGTGCAGATTAAAGCATGTTGTGCTAGCTCATTTCAACCTGATGGCATGAAAAGTGAAGTACACTGTTCATTTGTCAGAGATGTGGGCACACCCACATGCACGTCTGGCCCACCCACAGCCAATCAGCGCGTCATAGCGATAGTTGACGTTCCTGACAAGCGGCAAACTCTGGGGCAGTGCCGAGTAGCCCAGAAGGAAGTGCCACAAACTGCAGTTCATCTAGTGGCCGACAGGGGATGGATGCAGAAAGGAGCAATTCCCATAGACCCCCATGTTAAAATGCCCAACTTTACAGCAGAAATAAACTTGTTTCTAGCCTGGATCCAATCGTACGTATTCTGGATATAGTTAGATTCCACCTTCATGACTAAGGAACAGGGAGTACATTTTTTACCGTGAGTAAATTAGTAAATAAAGTAAGTTTTGCCGTGAGTGAATGAAAGTCTTATTTCTTCTTGAGGTCTGCAGTGAAGCGTGTACACATTTGCTGAATATGAAAACACTCTCAGTGTGTGCCCACTGTGCGACTGTCAAGGATAAACAACCTGTGGCCGCCGAGCCAGTCATGTGGATGTCAGTTTTACACATTCTCAGGCCGCCGTGCCTATGTTTTTGTTTTCACTGCTAGTTTATGCTTATGCTTGATTAGTGCATTAAAAATAAATAAAATCATTAATGAAGTTTCAGCTCAGAGCCCACGCTTAATAAGTCTCCCCCTAGCCCACCTACATTTCTCCAGGCCCACCCACACAATAATTCCTGGCTACGCCACTGGTTCTGACATCATACTGATCTTCAAAAAAAAAGAAAACTCCCTCTGGATGGATTTTAGCCTTTGCAGACCATTTACATGCACACCTATATTTAAATAGCTGGAGTATAAAGTAAGCAGTTTTATTCTTGCTAACAGAATGTGTGTCCCGTAAAATGTAGGAAGCAAAACAACAACCATCTCTTTCACATTGTTTAGCTGACTCGATGCTTTGACATTGATTTGGAACGGTCTGAGGGGAGGATAAGGCATGTCAAAGTCATGTGTCTCTGCTTGCTTCACCTCAGGCCCTCTCTCTCTCTCTGTCTCCCTCCCTCTCTCCTCCCTCCGCTCTTTAATGACTTCGATGTGGAAGTCTCCCCTTCCCCCCTCAAAGTAAATATTTAGTGGATAAACTGGCATGATGCTGTCTCTGTCAACAACAATAGTATTTCCCCCGTTTGCCACTAACTACTAGGGGGACGTCTCTTCGGCAAATAATTCAGCAGGGATTGTTTTTCAGGGGGAGGATTTCACTTCTAAAGAAGGCCGTGTATTCTTAGGAGTGACTCCAATAAATTGCACTTAAGGGCTTTGCTCAGCATAATAAGCAAGTGAATGTATGCTCGCTCACACCAAGGACCAAGAGGGCTGTATTTCTGTCAACTGCATTTGTTCCAGAGCCATAAACCATGTTGACGTTTTAATATCTCAGCATCTGTAACACTCATATTTACTTCTGTTGCAATTGCACTATTGCCTTCTTTTTGTTCCATAACTGTTTTTATTGTGTGTCAATTTGTCTTGCAGTGGCATCACCACCTACAGCCAGATGGTGCAGGGCGAACCTTCGACCCCGCCTCCTTCCTCCTCTCATTTGGTTATTTTCTTGCCGTGTTTGCCGGCTCCCTCCTCCTGGGTTTCACATTCACAATCACAACAGCCCTCATATCCTTTCATCCCCTCCCATCTGTGTCTTCACCCTAAACTCATTATCACCCCGGCATCCGCTGCAATCTATCCACTTCCTCCACTTGGTAATTGCCTCTAACTAAAGCCCCTACTGTACCACCTGAACTCAACTCTAAAGTTGCT